>NC_139671.1:226932-231932 GCF_951799395.1 Argentina silus | reverse complement strand
GTAGTGTAGTGCATAGTGTAGTGCGTAGTGTAGTGCGTAGTGTAGTGTGGGTAATGACTGTAATACACAGGCAGAGGACTCAACTGCATGACTCTGAGACAAAAACTTGCAGCTGCTGGAAGTGCAAATGAGGTAAGAAGCTCTTCATCTCCTCTGAGACATGACATTCTCACACACACACACACACACACACACACACACACACACACACACACACACACACACACACACACACACACACACACACAGACAGACACACACGCACACAAGTTACAAAGACGAACTGGCACAGAGACAAGGGAACACACAGACTAAATACACAGGGAAGGATGATGAGGAACAGGTGAAGCCAATCAGGGCGGGGCAGACAATCACATAGGCGGGAAACACACAAGGGCAGGTGGTGAAGTGTCTTAAACAACTGACAAGGGGAGGAACACAAAAATAAACAGGGGGAGGTCCCGAGTGGACAACCACACCCTCTGCCCAGGCCGGTACGTGGGGGCGGGGGTTCGCCGACAGTCCACCATCCTCGGGGCCGAGGTTCTGAGGAGCACCTGCCGGCCTGGCTCCAGGTGTGGCGACACCGCCGAACGAACACTTCAGGTCCAGGAACAGCGGCGACTGGTACCCGTAGGTGCACTAGAAGGGGGAGAGACCAGAAGCAGACCCCTGCAGGGTGTTGTGGGCATACTGAACCCAGATGAGGTGCCTGCTCCAGATGGCTGGGTTCTGGGACACGAGACGCCGAAGGCAGGTTTCCAGCTCCTTTTTGAGCTGCTCGCTCTGACCATTGGACTGGGGATAGGGTTAGGGTTAGACTGGGGATAGGATTAGGGTTAGACTGGGGATGGTACCTGGAGGAGAGGCTGACAGTGGCACCGAGAAGAGAGCAGAACGCCTTCCAGAAACGAGAGATGAATTGTGGCCCCCGATCTGACACCACATCCCTAGGGAATCCATGGAGACGGAACACATGAACCAACATTGTCTCCGCTGTCTCCTTGGCGGACGGCAATTTCAACAGAGGGATGAAGTGCACCATTTTAGAAAACCTGTCCACCACCGTCAGAATGGTGGTGTTACCTTCAGAGGGGGGTAACTCCGTGATGAAGTCCAGAGAGATGTCAGACCAGGGGCGATGATGCACAGGGAGCAGGTGCAAGAGACCAGGAGGTGGGCGTCGGGAGACCTTGTTCCGGGCGCACACAGGACAGGCAGCCACGTACTCTCCCACCTTTCTCTCCATGGACGGCCGCAAGAAACGTTGCTTGACAACGAAGAGAGTCCGCCGTATCCCAGGGTGACAGGAGAGAAGGGAGGTGTGAGCCCAATGAATCACCTGAGAGCGATGGGAGACAGGGGCAAACAACCGGTTCGGGGGACAACCGTCCGGTACTTGGATGTTCGTACTCGCCTGTCTAACCTCTTCCTCAATGCCCCAACTTACAGCCCCCACCACACAGGAAGAAGGTAGGATGTTTGTGGGAGACCATGGGGCTGAGTCAGGGTCAAACAGGCGAGGCAGAGCATTGGGCTTAATGTTCTTAGAACCGATGAGGAGGCAGAGAGGTAGCACAGGTCTTATTGAATACCTCTTTGAGGTCGAGGTAACAGGAGGGAACACTAGAAAGATCCGGGAAGTCAGACCGATGAAACCAAGGGGTGTGAGGAGACAGGAGGCCTAGTTGGTGCTGGAGGCGCAGGTGGTACAGAGACCAGAGGTCGAGGAGACACTGAAGCAGGAGTGGACGGAAAGCAGGAGAGTGAACATTCCTCGCCCCAACCCGTACCCTCCCCAGTGGACCAGCCTATGTGAGGGTTACTTTTGGAGAGCCAGGGATAACCCAGGATGAGAGGCTGGAAAGGAGAGTTGAAAAGATGGAAGCTCAGAAACTCAGTGTGGTTATTGGCAATGATTAATTGAATCGCACAGGAGGCAACCATCTAGAGCTTTGGCCTCCAATGGCTTGGGCAGGGGAACAACGTCAAGACCAAGTCTTTTGGCTAACCTCCAATCAATTAAACTCTCATCTGCTCCAGAGTCCACAAACACAGGGTGATTGAGAGTCTGGGACAGAGTAATAAGCCGAGCAGGAGTGAAACAACAAGAGGGGTTAGCAGAAAAAACAGTTTGGCTCGCCTGGACACCCTGACATGAAATGACCCAGCTGAGCACAGTAGATGCACCTTCCCTCCCATATATGGCTCTGACACTCCGCGGGAGTGAGCCTGGCTCTCCCCTACTGCATGGGCTCCTCCGAAGCAGTAGGGGGCACTGGCCGTTGGGGAGGACGGCACAAAGAAGAGCGATCAGCAGTGAACTGACCCCTCAGGGCGGGCGGAGTAATCTCAGCCCTGGATCTCTCTGTCTTTCTCTCTCTTGAAGGCAATTGTCGATCCTAATGGCCAGAACGAAAAGAGAATCCAGGTCGGGGGGAAGCTCAAGAGGAGCCAACTGGTCCTTGATGGGGTCGGAAAGCCCATACAGAAAGGCGTCAAACAGAGCGGATGGGTTCCAGCTAGAGAATCCCTAGCCCTTGGCTGTGGCCCAGGCTCCCGCTCTGCCGGTAAGGTGGGTGATGATGTACGTCACTTTGGCTCGTTCCATCTGGAATGACGATGCCTGGAGCTCGAAATGCAGCCCACACTGGACCAGGAGTGCCCAACAGTTACCGGAGTCCCTGGAGAACCACTCGGTTCTGGAGAGGTGAGGAGCCAGTGCCGGTGGTGGGAGCAGTGGAGCTGGTACTGGAACAGGAGCAGGATCACGGGTCGGATCTGGCGCTGGGACCGGAGGAAAAGAGACGAGAGTCTCGAGGCACGCCATCAGCTGCTGGATCTGGTCGGCCAGCTGGCAAACCTGGAAACCATGGAAGCCTGGAAGCCCCTATGTCGCTCTGACAGGCCACGCCCCCCCAGGCAGACTGAGGTGAGTTGCTCGTCATGGCGAAACATCCGTCTCTCCTGGGTCTGAAGCGCAGCGGCACAAAGTCTGAGTCAGCTGAGTCCATAGTGTGGCCAGTTCGAACTGTAATGACTGTAATACACAGGCAGAGGACTCAAGTGCACGACTCAAGTGAAAACTTCAGAATAGTCTTTAATTCCAAAAAAGCAGGGTTTGGTACACAGGTAGGCAGTCAATGAGGAGGCAGGTAGTCCAGTAAGGGGTCGGCAAAAAGGCAAAGTCAGAAAAACAATCATAGATCAAAAACCAGGAATACTTAACACGAGGAAAATTGCTGGGACACTGTAGTGTAGTGTAGTGTAGTAGTGTAGTGTAGTAGTGTAGTGTAGTAGTGTAGTGTAGTGTAGTAGTGTAGTGTAGTGTAGTAGTGTAGTGTAGTAGTGTAGTGTAGTGTGTAGTGTAGTAGTGTAGTGTAGTAGTGTAGTGTAGTGTAGTAGTGTAGTGTAGTAGTATAGTAGTGTAGTAGTGTAGTGTAGTGTAGTAGTGTAGTGTAGTAGTATAGTGTAGTAGTGTAGTAGTGTAGTGTAGTAGTGTAGTAGTGTAGTGTAGTGTAGTAGTGTAGTGTAGTGTAGTGTAGTAGTGTAGTGTAGTAGTGTAGTAGTAGTGTAGTAGTAGTGTAGTAGTGTAGTAGTGTAGTGTAGTGTAGTAGTGTAGTGTAGTAGTGTAGTGTAGTGTAGTGTAGTGTAGTGTAGTGTAGTAGTGTAGTAGTGTAGTGTAGTGTAGTAGTGTAGTGTAGTAGTGTAGTGTAGTGTAGTGTAGTGTAGTGTAGTGTAGTGTAGTAGTAGTGTAGTAGTAGTGTAGTGTAGTGTAGTAGTGTAGTGTAGTGTAGTAGTGTAGTCGTGTAGTGTAGTAGTGTAGTGTAGTAGTGTAGTGTAGTAGTGTAGTCGTAGTAGTAGTAGTGTAGTAGTGTAGTGTAGTAGTGTAGTAGTGTAGTGTAGTAGTAGTGTAGTGTAGTTGTAGTAGTAGTGTAGTGTAGTGTAGTAGTGTAGTGTAGTAGTGTAGTGTAGTGTAGTAGTGTAGTAGTGTAGTGTAGTGTAGTAGTGTAGTAGTAGTGTAGTGTAGTGTAGTAGTGTAGTAGTGTAGTGTAGTAGTGTAGTAGTGTAGTGTAGTAGTGTAGTCGTAGTAGTAGTAGTGTAGTAGTGTAGTGTAGTAGTGTAGTGTAGTGTAGTAGTGTAGTAGTGTAGTGTAGTAGTGTAGTGTAGTAGTGTAGTGTAGTAGTGTAGTCGTAGTAGTAGTAGTGTAGTAGTGTAGTGTAGTAGTGTAGTGTAGTAGTGTAGTAGTGTAGTCGTAGTAGTAGTAGTAGTGTAGTGTAGTAGTGTAGTGTAGTAGTGTAGTGTAGTAGTGTAGTCGTAGTAGTAGTAGTGTAGTAGTGTAGTGTAGTAGTGTAGTGTAGTAGTGTAGTAGTGTAGTCGTAGTAGTAGTAGTAGTGTAGTGTAGTGTAGTAGTGTAGTGTAGTAGTGTAGTGTAGTAGTGTAGTCGTAGTAGTAGTAGTGTAGTAGTGTAGTGTAGTGTAGTAGTGTAGTGTAGTAGTGTAGTGTAGTAGTGTAGTCGTAGTAGTAGTAGTGTAGTAGTGTAGTGTAGTAGTGTAGTGTAGTAGTGTAGTAGTGTAGTCGTAGTAGTAGTAGTAGTGTAGTGTAGTCGTAGTAGTAGTGTAGTGTAGTGTAGTGTAGTAGTGTAGTGTAGTAGTGTAGTGTAGTAGTGTAGTGTAGTAGTAGTGTAGTAGTAGTGTAGTGTAGTGTAGTAGTGTAGTGTAGTGTAGTAGTGTAGTCGTGTAGTGTAGTAGTGTAGTGTAGTAGTGTAGTGTAGTAGTGTAGTCGTAGTAGTAGTAGTGTAGTAGTGTAGTGTAGTAGTGTAGTAGTGTAGTGTAGTAGTAGTGTAGTGTAGTCGTAGTAGTAGTGTAGTGTAGTGTAGTAGTGTAGTGTAGTAGTGTAGTGTAGTGTAGTAGTGTAGTAGTGTAGTGTAGTGTAGTAGTGTAGTAGTAGTGTAGTGTAGTGTAGTAGTGTAGTAGTGTAGTGTAGTAGTGTAGTAGTGT
>NC_139671.1:211932-221932 GCF_951799395.1 Argentina silus | reverse complement strand
GTCCTAACCAGCCAAACTCTGGACTGCAGAATAATAATAATATATAATATGCTGTGATTTTTTGTTTTCTTTTTTGAAAAGAGCCTCTTAGTCTCATTCTCAGCCATCAGAGTACATCCCCTCAGACAGACAGACAGGCAGGCAGACAGGCAGACAGACAGGCCGAGAGCAGACAGACAGTAAATAAAATGTGTTAAGTTATGAAGAGTGAGTTGAAGTCCTTGAAATTGTATGTGTGTGTATGTGTGTGTATGTGCTCTTCACACACTCATGTTACACCATCAGGTCCCTGGGAACGGCACCGACGCTCCAGACATTCAATTAAAAAGAAAAGTCAGCACACTTGTGATTGAATGTTTGGTCTGTATTTTCTCTGGCTCTTTTACAGACACACACTCTAACCAGTCTCTCTAAGGTACACACACACTCTGCCCAAACATAACAACTCCTCTGCGCAGGGCTGGACTACGTCTCAACGAGAAACACACACATTCCTGGCCAGGAGAGAAGGCTGAGGACACACAGTAAAGCTGCAGACAGTCTCTCACACACACACACACACACACACACACACACACACACACACACACACACACACACACACACACACACACACACACACACACACACACACACACACACACACACACACAGGTTGGGAGGTAGTGCGAGGGACCCAGGTGCGGAGAGATACTCAGACAGCAAAAAGAGATGAAAACAAGCTCTGCTAAATAAGGTACACACTTAACAAGAAGAATAATACCAGGGTACAGGGTTACCACGGGGTTACCACGGGAGTACCACGGGGTTACCACGGGTCACAACAGACAGGGAGAATCTCGGACAAAGACACGGGGAACACAGGCTCGATCTACAAACGGGACAGAACACACAGGTGTGATGATTCAGGGTAGATTGGGAGGCACTGACCCATATAGCCAGAGGGGGGCGCCAGAGTCACCAGACAGCAACCTCAGGCGTGACACACACACATACGCACACGCACACGCACACACACACACACACACACACACACACACACATACGTACACACACACAATAGAGTTTCTACTCTCTACTTCTCCACAGTTGTAACGGTGGAATCTAGGGACTGTTTAAAACGTCTTCATCAACTTAACAACACAGAGTCTCCTGGGGGCTCTGCCACCTCAGAGGGGGTTACTAGGACAAACATCAGTAGCAGCTTCTGGCTGTTCCACCGCAAATATCAAACCCTTCTCATCCTGTACCTTCAAACACACACACACACACACACACACACACACAAACACACACGTCCTCCTGACAGGAGGTGCTGCTTCTCAGCCTGACAGAAACTGACATGTCTGCAGGGGAAGTTGTTTGTATACATTTCTGTCATGGCAGAGTGTGTGTGTGTGTGTGTGTGTGTGTGTGTGTGTGTGTGTGTGTGTGTGTGTGTGTGTGTGTATGGAGCTTGTTAACAGCAGGACACTTCATAGTGGTCTCATTAACACTTCAGGTCCCCCACACAGAGGGGGCAGAGGGGGCAGATTGAAGGGGTTTTAGGGAGTTTTGCCTGCATACATTAGCATAGTAATTGTGGCAGAGGGAGAGAGGGGGAGGGAGAGGTGGAGGGAGAGGGAGAGAGAGAGGTTAGTCAGAGCCAATCAAAACAACAACATCGTCTCCACATGATGGCCTTCTGGGGGTCGCTTCTGCAGACCTGGAAATAGGGTCCGGGGGGTACCTGGCTGTACCAGTGTTTGACCACCTGTTTTGGCTCAGCCAATAACATGACAGAACAGCTCAACCAATAACATGACAGAACAGCTCAACCAATAACATGACAGAACAGCTCCATGGGAATTTAAACCAGCCAATGGCATACAGCTGCAGCCCTGGAGGCAGGCCTGACCCAGCGAACCCTAATTCACTCTTCTCTGTCATCTGTTCATCCTCAATAAGGGATCGTTCACCCAAATGACCAAATCTTGAACTTGAAGGGTTTTGCTGCAAAACGCTGCGTGTCCACAGCCAATAGGAGACTAGTATATCCTGTAGCACGCAAACATACTCAACAAATGATTTTACAGTGAACCAATCAGAGTGCAGAACTCTTGGAAACACCTGTCTTCTCAGTCCTGCAGACCTTCCTCACTGATGTCACGCCTGATTGCTGATTGGACAAGAGCTGTGATGACACTGCACGCTATTTCCTGCTGCTAACCAACCCTCTCTCTCTCTACTTCTCAGGGGAGGCTGGTGGAGGTAGAAATCGGAGGATGAGCTCATTGTAATGCACGGAATAAATTGAGGAATGGTGTCAACCGTTTAATACCATTCCACACGTTACAATGAGCCTGTCCTCCGATTTCTACCTCCACCAGCCTCCCCATCTCTCCGTCTGGATGTGGCGTTGCAGAGCCCTGCGTTTTGATTGGTCTCAGCACAGATGAGTAGTAGAGGGCTTTAACCGCCATCTTAGGTCTAAAGAGAGTCCCCCAGCAGGACAAGATGGAGGGCAGCTTTATGCATGGACTTTGTTTCTTTATCTGATCATGACAAGAGAAATGAAGAGAAATTAGTCACAACTGAAGGAGCACCTCTGTGTGTGTGTGTGTGTGTGTGTGTGTGTGTGTGTGTGTGTGTACAGTACCAGTCTCAGACAGGGGTACTGAGCTGCTCTGCCAGAGTGACCTTCAGGGTGGGTTCTACCGCTCCAACAGCCAATAGGGGTGGGCTTTAACACTCCAACAGCCAATAGGGGTGGACTATAACACTCCAACAGCCAATGGGGATGGGTTATATCACTAGAACGTAGCCAATGGGGATGGGTTATATTACTAGCCAATGGGGGTGGGTTATATCGTTAGCCAATGGGGGTGGGTTATATCGCAAGACCAGCCAATGGCATGAAATCTCTCATCTAAGCACCGCAGCAGTGAACCTTCCTGAAGGAGTGAGTGAGTCACACCAGAACAAAGGCCTGTTATTATATGAAAAGGAATAATTATCCTGCAAGTGGTTCTTGGACTGCGAGGCTCTTACCTGCCACCTCCGAAAAACATATCACAATCAAATGTTGCAGGAGAGTTTAGTTTTTATTCATTCAGAACATCATTACTTACAGCAAATCAATTTGTCAACACATAACATCATTGAGAATGTCCAGCCTAGCCCAGTCCAGTCCAGCCCAGGCCAGTCCAGTCCAGCCCAGCTCAGCTCAGCTCAGTCCAGCTCAGCTCAGCTCAGTACAGCCCAGCGGAAGGTCAGACCCAGCCTGGTGGAAGGTCAGAGGCCTGTGTAGAGGCCATTAGAGGCCCGTGTAGAGGCCATTAGAGGCCTGTGTACCCTGAACCGGGAGCCGGTGTTGGGCAGGTCAGCGGAGGCGATGTTCAGGACCGATCCACAGCCTGGTGGAATGTCAGACCCAGCCTGGTGGAGGTGGGAGGTCAGACCCTGCCTGGTGGAGGTGGGAGGTCAGACCCTGCCTGGTGGGAGGTCAGACCCAGCCTGGTGGAGGTGGGAGGTCAGACCCAGCCTGGTGGAGGTGGGAGGTCAGACCCTGCCTGGTGGAGGTGGGAGGTCAGACCCAGCCTGGTGGAGGTGGGAGGTCAGACCCTGCCTGGTGGAGGTGGGAGGTCAGACCCAGCCTGGTGGAGGTGGGAGGTCAGACCCTGCCTGGTGGAGGTGGGAGGTCAGACCCTGCCTAGTGGAGGTGGGAGGTCAGACCCAGCCTGGTGGAGGTGGGAGGTCAGACCCTGCCTGGTGGAGGTGGGAGGTCAGACCCTGCCTAGTGGAGGTGGGAGGTCAGACCCTGCCTGGTGGGAGGTCAGACCCAGCCTGGTGGAGGTGGGAGGTCAGACCCAGCCTGGTGGAGGTGGGAGGTCAGACCCAGCCTGGTGGAGGTGGGAGGTCAGACCCTGCCTGGTGGAGGTGGGAGGTCAGACCCAGCCTGGTGGAGGTGGGAGGTCAGACCCTGCCTGGTGGAGGTGGGAGGTCAGACCCTGCCTGGTGGAGGTGGGAGGTCAGACCCTGCCTGGTGGAGGTGGGAGGTCAGACCCTGCCTGGTGGAGGTGGGAGGTCAGACCCTGCCTGGTGGAGGTGGGAGGTCAGACCCTGCCTAGTGGAGGTGGGAGGTCAGACCCTGCCTGGTGGAGGTGGGAGGTCAGACCCTGCCTGGTGGAGGTGGGAGGTCAGACCCTGCCTGGTGGAGGTGGGAGGTCAGACCCTGCCTGGTGGAGGTGGGAGGTCAGACCCTGCCTGGTGGAGGTGGGAGGTCAGACCCTGCCTGGTGGAGGTGGGAGGTCAGACCCTGCCTGGTGGAGGTGGGAGGTCAGACCCAGCCTGGTGGAGGTGGGAGGTCAGACCCAGCCTGGTGGAGGTGGGAGGTCAGACCCTGCCTGGTGGAGGTGGGAGGTCAGACCCTGCCTGGTGGAGGTGGGAGGTCAGACCCTGCCTGGTGGAGGTGGGAGGTCAGACCCAGCCTGGTGGAGGTGGGAGGTCAGACCCTGCCTGGTGGAGGTGGGAGGTCAGACCCTGCCTGGTGGAGGTGGGAGGTCAGACCCTGCCTGGTGGAGGTGGGAGGTCAGACCCTGCCTGGTGGAGGTGGGAGGTCAGACCCTGCCTGGTGGAGGTGGGAGGTCAGACCCTGCCTGTTCTGTAAAACAACACTGAGAGGCAGGCTGAGAGGCAGGCTGAGGCTGCAGGTAAAGCAGGGGATGATGAATGATAAGTGGACTGGTTTAATACCATCACACATGATGGCCGTCCGTACGTCTGTCTGTCTGTCTGCCTGTCTGCCTGTCTGCCTGTCTTCCCTGCAGTCTGTTTCTAGGAGAGCCGTTGTCCTCCTCTTCTGCTGCTGAGCTCATTCCTGGAGCTCTGGCGCCTCCTGCTGGACAGCCACAGAATCCACCCTGTCCTTCCTTGTTTTGGGCTTGGGGGCTGGAATGGACCAATAAGAAATCAATCAGTCTTTCAAAGTACAGAGTCCCGTTTCTAACGCACGGTAACAGATGAGCAGTCTGTGCCTAGGACATCCTGACCCTGCCTAGGACATCCTGACCCTGCCTAAGACATCCTGACCCTGCCTAGGACATCCTGACCCTGGGGTCCAGCCTTAGCTCACAGAGAGCCACAGAGATGTTAATCAGGGTAATACATGATCATAGATGAACATCTTACCATTGGGGTTCTCCTGTTTATAAAAGGCCTTCAGCATCTCCACAGCCTCCTCCGCCCTGAAGCCTGGGATGCACTGGGAACGGAGGAAGCATGGTTTAATGACTGAAGCATGGTTTAATGACTGAAGCATGGTTTAATTAGTTAGTGAAGCACGGTTTAATTACTGAAGCATGGTTTAATGACTGAAGCATGGTTTAATTAGTTAGTGAAGCACGGTTTAATTACTGAAGCATGGTTTAATTACTGAAGCATGGTTTAATTAGTTAGTGAAGCATGGTTTAATTACTGAAGCATGGTTTAATTACTGAAGCATGGTTTAATTAGTTAGTGAAGCACGGTTTAATTACTGAAGCATGGTTTAATTAGTTAGTGAAGCACAGTTAGTTAGTGAAGCATGGTTTAGTTAGTGAAGCATGGTTTAATTACTGAAGTATGGTTTAGTTAGTTAGTGAAGCATGGTTTAGTTAGTGAAGCATGGTTTAGTTAGTTAGTGAAGCATGGTTTAGTTAGTGAAGCATGGTTTAATTACTGAAGCATGGTTTAGTTAGTTAGTGAAGCATGGTTTAGTTAGTTAGTGAAGCACGGTTTAATTACTGAAGCATGGTTTAATTACTGAAGCATGGTTTAATTAGTTAGTGAAGCATGGTTTAGTTAGTTAGTGAAGCATGGTTTAATTACTGAAGCATGGTTTAATTACTGAAGCATGGTTTAGTTAGTTAGTGAAGCATGGTTTAATTACTGAAGCATGGTGTAATTAGTGATTTGATGATGATGAGGCTCCAACACATGCCCATGTGGTAGTGATGCTGTGTAAACATGTGATGATGTCATCATATGTCTCTGTGTAGAGGCCATTAGAGGCCCGGTAGAGGCCATTAGAGGCCCGGTAGAGGCCCGTGTAGAGGCCATTAGAGGCCCAGTAGAAACCCGTGTAGAGGCCATTAGAGGCCCGGTAGAGGCCCGTGTAGAGGCCATTAGAGGCCCGTGTAGAGGCCATTAGAGGCCCGGTAGAGGCCTGTGTAGAGGCCATTAGAGGCCCATGTAGAGGCCATTAGAGGCCCGTGTAGAGGCCATTAGAGGCTTGTGTAGAGGCCATTAGAGGCCTGTGTACCCTGAACGGAGAGCCGGTGTTGGGCAGGTCAGCGGAGTCGATGTTCAGGACCGATCCACAGCCTCCGAACCGGTCATTGCTGCAGCCAAACACCACCAGGGGGATGTCTGGGGACCGGTCAGGGCAAACACAACCCTCACACCACAACAACAACAACAACAACAACAAACAAGGCTGGTGAGGTCATCACTAAGGGACAGGCATGGTGAGGTCATCACTAAGGGACAGGCATGGTGAGGTCATCACTAAGGGACAGGCTGGTAGTAAGGATACTCATGAGCCGCAGGGCTGCAGCACACATGATGCAGGGTTCCACCGTCACATAGAGAACCGTCCTCTCACACACCGACCTGGGCTCCCTGTCCCTGGCTGCACACCACCCCAGGACCTGGTCCAGGGACACCATCTCTGCATGACGGGTGGCCTGGGGGGGGGGACATGAAGAAGAGGATGAATAGCTTGTGTATGACGGGTGGCCTGGGGGGGGGGGGACATGAAGAAGAGGATGAATAGCTTGTGTATGACGGGTGGCCTGGGGGGGGGGACATGAAGAAGAGGATGAATAGCTTGTGTATGACGGGTGGGCCTGGGGGGGGGGACATGAAGAAGAGGATGAATAGCTTGTGTATGACGGGTGGCCTGGGGGGGGGGACATGAAGAAGAGGATGAATAGCTTGTGTATGACGGGTGGCCTGGGGGGGGGGACAGCTTGTGTATGACGGGTGGGCCTGGGGGGGGGGACAGCTTGTGTATGACGGGTGGGCCTGGGGGGGGGGGGACAGCTTGTGTATGACGGGTGGGCCTGGGGGGGGGGGGACAGCTTGTGTATGACGGGTGGGCCTGGGGGGGGGGGACAGCTTGTGTATGACGTTGGTCATTTTCCCTGTTTGCAAGTCATGAGTTGAGACTAGATCCTCAGGGTCAGGGTTGGGGTAGTCCTATAGGTTAGGGTAGGGTTAGGGTAGTCCTATAGGTTAGGGTAGTCCTACAGGTTATGGTAGTCCTACAGGTTATGGTAGTCCTATAGGTTAGGGTAGGGTTAGGGTTAGGGCAGTCCTACAGGTTAGGGTAGTCCTATAGGTTAGGGTAGTCCTATAGGTTAGGGTAGGGTTAGGGTTGGGGTAGTCCTATAGGTTAGGGTAGTCCTATAGGTTAGGGTAGGGTTAGGGTTGGGGTAGTCCTATAGGTTAGGGTAGTCCTATAGGTTATGGTAGTCCTATAGGTTAGGGTAGTCCTATAGGTTAGGGTAGGGTTAGGGTTAGGGTAGTCCTATAGGTTAGGGTAGTCCTATAGGTTAGGGTAGTCCTATAGGTTAGGGTAGGGTTAGGGTTAGGGCAGTCCTACAGGTTAGGGTAGGGTTAGGGCAGTCCTACAGGTTAGGGTAGGGTTAGGGTAGTCCTACAGGGTAGGGTTAGGGCAGTCCTACAGGTTAGGGTAGGGTTAGGGCAGTCCTACAGGTTAGGGTTAGGGCAGTCCTACAGGTTAGGGTTAGGGTAGTCCTACAGATTAGGGTAGGATTAGGGCAGTGCTACAGGTTAGGGTTGGGTTAGGGCAGTCCTACAGGTTAGGGTAGGATTAGGGCAGTCCTACAGGTTAGGGTTAGGGCAGTCCTACAGGTTAAGGTTAGGGCAGTCCTACAGGTTAGGGTTAGGGCAGTCCTACAGGTTAGGGTTAGGGCAGTCCTACAGGTTAGGGTTAGGGCAGTCCTACAGGTTAGGGTTAGGGCAGTCCTACAGGTTAGGGCAGTCCTACAGGTTAGGGTTAGGGCAGTCCTACAGGTTAGGGCAGTCCTACAGGTGTGACAGTTGAGCTGAGACTTACGTTTCTGGTGTGATTGACGTGGTTCCTGCCGGAGCCGATGACCTGGTGTCTGTAGACCATCAGACAGCCGACTGGCACCTCACCCTGCTGCAGCGCCTCCCCCGCCTGGCAACGTTATAAACACCTTATTACCTCCTTATTACACATTAACCCTGTGAACTGTGTGTGTGTGTGTGTGTGTGTGTGTGTGTGTGTGTGTGTGTGTGTGTGTGTGTGTGTGTGTGTGTGTGTGTGTGTGTGTGTGTGACCATGTCGAAGGCGCAGGTCATCCATCTCCGGACGTCATCGTCACTCGGCTGAAAACTGTCCCCCGGAACCACGTCGTTCTCCACACGCTCTGTCGTCATTTTTAATGACAAATGTGATCAGTTAGAAATCAACAAAACAATCAACAGCTTTCAGCGTCTCCAGACGTCAGAGTGAGTGTGTGTGTGTGTGTGTGTGTGTGTGTGTGTGTGTGTGTGTGTGTGTGTGTGTGTGTGTGTGTGTGTGTGTGTGTGTGTGTGTGTGTGTGTCGCTGCGGGGGAAGACCATCTCTGTGGGACCAGGTCGTCAGGCATGTCTAGTCGATCACAGATGAGCTGCGTTCTCTGAGCTCCACTTCCGGTGTCGCTTCAAAATAAAAGCGCGAGTTAAGAAAATAAATGAATGGAAAGTGATGGGATCCCAATATTTACTATTACTATTTCTCGAGTATTTGGTATTTCTAAATGCTTCAACAAGTTTAACGTGGGCGCTTTTATTTTGAAGATATCGTCACTTACAGACGTTTCCATTGACCGGAAGTAGGAGAACAGAGAACAGATCGATCGTGTCCTTGCTCTGCGTTCGACAGTCTGACCTGCGGCCTGCGTCAGCGCTGACGGCTAGCTGGCTAGCATGCTAGCAGGTTGATGTTGCTGTTGCGGATTATGAGGCTGAAGCGGGTTTAGTTTCTCCTGTTCCGGAACTCTTCCGTCGCCTCCACAATGTTTTCGTGGACGTGGAATTTCCTCAAGCGCCACAAGAGGAAGTTTCTTTTTGCTGGAGTTTTTGCCGGAGGTAAGATAGCTAGCATGTAAGCTAACCGCTAGCAAAGTTGTACCTAAATGTTCTTGACAGTTGCTAAACTAAACTAGACCAACACACAGTCTCCTCTCTGGTTCTCCTCTCTGGTTCTCCTCTCTGGTTCTCCTCTCTGGTTCTCCTCTCTGGTTCTCCTCTCTGGTTCTCTTCTCTGGTTCTCCTCTCTGGTTCTCTTCTCTGGTTCTCCTCTCTGGTTCTCTTCTCTGGTTCTCCTCTCTGGTTCTCTTCTCTGGTTCTCCTCTCTGGTTCTCTTCTCTGGTTCTCCTCCCTGGTTCTCCTCTCTGGTTCTCTTCTCTGGTTCTCCTCTCTGGTTCTCTTCTCTGGTTCTCCTCTCTGGTTCTCCTCTCTGGTTCTCTTCTCTGGTTCTCCTCTCTGGTTCTCCTCTCTGGTTCTCCTGTGGGTGACTGTTGTGTTGAGAGACGGCCAGGCAGGGAGGTTGATGGGAGGTTGAAGGAGGTTGAAGGATGTTGATGGAGGTTGATTGGAGGTTGATTGGAGGTTGAAGGAGGTTGATGGAGGTTGAAGGAGGTTGAATGAGGTTGAATGAGGTTGATGGTGGTTGAAGGAGGTTGATTGGAGGTTGAAGGAGGTTGAAGGATGTTGATGGAGGTTGATTGGAGGTTGATGGAGGTTGAAGGAGGTTGAAGGAGGTTGAAGGAGGTTGATGGAGGTTGATTGGAGGTTGATGGTGGTTGATGGGAGGTTGAAGGAGGTTGATGGAGGTTGATGGAGGTTGAAGGAGGTTGATGGAGGTTGATGGAGGTTGATTGGAGGTTGATGGAGGTTGAAGGAGGTTGATAGGAGGTTGATTGGAGGTTGATGGTGGTTGATGGA
>NC_139671.1:196932-206932 GCF_951799395.1 Argentina silus | reverse complement strand
GTGTGTGTGTGTCGTGTGTGTAGTGTGTGTGTGTGTAACCTGTGTGTTCCTCTTCGTCTCTAGTCCCGACTTCAAAACTGTCCTCAACACCTGCATGAACAGGGGCTTCAGCCGTTTCCTTGACAACATGGCAGAGTTCTTCCGCCCCCCGCCCAGAGACTCCACCCCCAGCTCTACACCTGATAGGTCAGTTTTTAGTAAATACCACGTCAATGAACATGTTTAGGCCCGTAATTGAGTTGGTATGACCTGATGTAGGGAGGGTGGTTGGTTCACCTGTATGAGGGTGACTCTGTGGTTCTGATCCAGTCCCTTCACCTCCCTCAGTCTCTCACAGGTGAGTCTCCCGCTGGCCAAGATCATCCCCGTAGTGAACGGACAGATCCACTCCATCTGCAGTGAGATCCCCAGCCACTTTGTCCAGGTCGGAGACCATTTCCCTCCTACGGGGATTTCCTAAAAAACGTTTTAAAAAGACCTGCTTTATTAAAGGGAAACATAAAGTTGATACTTTTTAATGTAAAATGTTTGTTCTCCAATGAGAGGTGATGGTGTCTTGACTCTCCACAGGATCTCCTGATGATCGACCAAGTCAAGGAGTTTGCTGCCAATGTGTACGAGACCTTCAGTACCCCCCATGGACTACAAAAATGACCCCCATGGACGACAGAAATTACCCCCATGGACTACAGAAACAGGACACACCCCTGCTAGTCCTGCATCTCCCCCCTCCCCCCCCCCCCCTCCCTCCCTCCCTCCATCCCTCTCGACTCAGACTACTAAAGACTCATGAGAAGGTGGTCATCCTTGGCCTGTCCCAGGGAGTCTGTGGTGGAATGTAGTCATGAACTGTAGTTCAACTCTGGACACCAAGGTCCCAGAAGACGCAGTGCATTGTGGAAACAGGAGTTTTTGCAGCCACGTTACGGTTCTGAGACCAACCCTCGGCCCCTCCCCTTAGACACTAGCAAGCCCCGCCCTCTGAAAGGCTAGCTTCCACCTATCCAGTCCTCTCAGATGAGTCTACAGTTGTTTCTGAACCAAGTCCCTAGTCTGCTGTTAAACATGACAGAGAAATCCTAACTGCTTTGTCCCTATTTTTGTACATGATTTAAATTCATCACAAATTAACCGTATGATTTTGTAATGACAATGTCCTCTATGCTCTCCTCGACCACTGCTTAGACCTCAACCAACTAACTCTACCACTGCTTAGACCTCAACCAACTAACTCTACCACTGCTTAGACCTCAACCAACTAACTCTCTACCACTGTTTTGACCTCAACCAACCAGCTCATCTCCATCCATACCACGGTTGGATTCAATTCCATTTCAATTCAGGAAGTAAGTTGAAATTCCAATTTTCAGAATTTCAGTTTACTTCCTGAATTGAAATGGAATCGAGCCCAACCCTGGTCCGTACTCTACCCCAACCCTGGTCCGTACTCTACCCCAACCCTGGTCCGTACTCTACCCCAACCCTGGTCCGTACTCTACCCCAACCCTGGTCCGTACTCTACCCCAACCCTGGTCCGTACTCTACCCCAACCCTGGTCCGTACTCTACCTTCTATTTACATGTTTCAGAGATTTAGATGTAGTGTGGTCTAGGCTGCAGTTCCTCTCCCAGCCTATAGGTGGAGTAGTCCTCTTGAGCAGGTGCTTTCCATAGTTCAGTGGCACTGCTGCTGACCTGAGACTGCTTGCTACTCTGTCCCTTTCTTTACCATGTCACTGACAGATCTGTTTTCTCTTATAAATCATGGAAAACAAAATGTTTTCGTCAATTATATCTGTTCGGGGGGGGGGGGTTACATCAGATGTCTGGTCACCATGGAGAATGTAGGCCTGCCTATGGATTATACCTTTTGTAACATAACAGAATGACAACTGAACATGTTTGTAAAGTATAATAAAATAACACATGATTTAATATACTCAGTGTCACCTTTCTGCGTTTGTGTCCTTATATGGCCAACAGGTAACCAAGGCAACTCGTGAGGATGGTGTAGGTCGACTGTTGTTTATTCTCAGCTTGAAGTTGTTGTTGCTGTAATGTTATTATTCAGGTTGAAGAGGTCTTTAGGGTTGGGGTTAGTACAGGGGTTAGGGTTAGTACAGGGGTTAGGGTTTAGATTGGTAGATGTTATTATTCAGGTTGGTTTATTCCTGTCCTGCTTACACTGTTGTGAGGTTGCTGGTCTCAAGGGTTGTGTCTGTTGACAGGATGAAGAACCTTTGATTTGGTTTGAGTTCCATCCTTCACCAGCAGGAGGCAGCATCACACTGTTCCACACAAACATGGACTCCTCAAAGATCAGAACCCCCTCCTCTGGTCTACAGCACCGGGTCTATGCCTGGCTTCCTTTCATGTGTTTCAGAACATTATTATCTTTGAAATGGATCATTTCCTTAACGACCAGAATATCAGCAGGTTAAATGGGCCTGCTGTCGTCCACTAGTCTGTGTGGGTCGCAGATTCATCATGATGACATTTACATTTACATTTTTGACATTTAGCAGACGCCTTTATCCAAAGCCACTTACAACAAATCCATTTGTCTAAGTAAGTGAATCATCTATCCCTCAGTCATCATAAGATAAAGTAATCAATGCTGGACCAGGGTTAGGGTTAGGGTTAGGGTTAGTACAGGGGGGTAGTGGGGGTGAAGAGGTCTTTAGGGTTAGGGTTAGTACAGGGGGGGTAGTGGGGGTGAAGAGGTCTTTAGGGTTAGGGTTAGTACAGGGTTAGGGTTAGGGTTAGGGGTTAGGGTTAGTACAGGGGGGGTAGTGGGGGTGAAGAGGTCTTTAGGGTTAGGGTTAGGGTTAGTACAGGGGGGGTAGTGGGGGTGAAGAGGTCTTTAGGGTTAGGGTTAGTACAGGGTTAGGGTTAGTACAGGGGGGTAGTGGGGGTGAAGAGGTCTTTAGGGTTGGGGATAGGGTTAGTACAGGGGGGTAGTGGGGGTGAAGAGGTCTTTAGGGTTAGGGTTAGTACAGGGGGTAGTGGGGGTGAAGAGGTATTTAGGGTTAGTGTTAGTACAGGGGGGTAGTGGGGGTGAAGAGGTCTTTAGGGTTAGGGTTAGTACAGGGTTAGGGTTAGGGTTAGTACAGGGGGGTAGTGGGGGTGAAGAGGTCTTTAGGGTTAGGGTTAGTACAGGGGGGTAGTGGGGGTGAAGAGGTCTTTAGGGTTAGGGTTAGTACAGGGGGGTAGTGGGGGTGAAGAGGTCTCTAGGGTTAGGGTTAGTACAGGGGGGTAGTGGGGGTGAAGAGGTCTTTAGGGTTAGGGTTAGTACAGGGGGGTAGTGGGGGTGAAGAGGTCTCTAGGGTTAGGGTTAGAACAGGTGGGTAGTGGGGGTGAAGAGGTCTTTAGGGTTAGGGTTAGTACAGGGGGGTAGTGGGGGTGAAGAGGTCTTTAGGGTTAGGGTTAGTACAGGGGGGTAGTGGGGGTGAAGAGGTCTTTAGGGTTAGGGTTAGGGTTAGTACAGGGGGGTAGTGGGGGTGAAGAGGTCTTTAGGGTTAGGGTTAGTACAGGGGGGTAGTGGGGGTGAAGAGGTCGTTAGGGTTAGTACAGGGGGGTAGTGGGGGTGAAGAGGTCTTTAGGGTTAGGGTTAGGGTTAGTACAGGGGGGTAGTGGGGGTGAAGAGGTCTTTAGGGTTAGGGTTAGTACAGGGGGGGTAGTGGGGGTGAAGAGGTCTTTAGGGTTAGGGTTAGTACAGGGGAGTAGTGGGGATGAAGAGGTCTTTAGGGTTAGGGTTAGTACAGGGGTTAGGGTTAGGGTTAGATTGGTAGAGACTGCAGTCCTGACAGCAGTGGGAAGCTCCTCCCACCAGCGGGGCACCAGGACAGTGAAAAGCCGTGACCGAGTAGCTGATTACCACAGTGATGCCTCGCCGTCAGCTTCCTCAACCTCTGTTTCCAGAGGAAGCACGCGGAGAAGGCTTCAGCGTTCATGATCCTGAGTGGGTTAGGGTTAGGGTTAGGGTTAGGGTTAGGGTTAAGGTTAGGGTTAGGGTTAAGGTTAGGGTTAGGGTTAGGGTTAGGTTAGGGTTAGGGTTAGGGTTAGGTTAGGTTAGGGTTAGGGTTAGGTTAGGTTAGGGTTAGGGTTAGGGTTAGGGTTAGCCTAAGGGTTAGCAATATCATGGAAATGTTGGATGACGGAATGTTCCAAGACACAACAGGGTGTGATGATGTGTGACATCACATGACCCCAGAATGGTCACATGACAGTTCTCTGTGTCAATGGAAGACGTGTTCGTCATGTTTCCATGCATCAGAGTGTCAGGTGGTTTGGCTGGGCCAATAGGAAGCTGTGGTTAGGCTGGGCCAATAGGAAGATGTGGTTTGGAACAATGGCACGAGAGAAGTCGTGAGGAGAAGGAAGTCCTAGACGACAAAAGAGAGAGTAAAGTGTGTGTGTGTGTGTGTGTGTGTACATGCACACACTTGTGTGTGTGTTTGTGTGCGCACGTATGTGTGAACTTGACTGATCTGTTGCCATCTGTGGCATTCCTCAAACAGGCCCAAGGAGGTTCCTGAGCAGCCTTCCAGTCAGGGTTAGGGTTAGGGTTAGGGTTAGGGTTAGGGTTAGGGTTAGGGTTAGAGGCCACAGCCCTTTGACTATTGTTTAAGATGTCGTCTGGAGCGATAAAACTGGTCCAGTCATGATGATGAAAACTAGTTTTGGTCCAGAAATAGAAGGTAAACATCCCATAATTGTCTCTTTGTTACATAAAAGCAATTAAATACCCGTGTGGGTGTTTTCCAAAGGGCAGGGAGGCACACTCACCTCCTTCACAAACAGGTTCACATGACTGCCTCTGTGTGTGTGTGTGTGTGTGTGGGGGGGGGGGGGGGGGGGGGGTGGATGCCAGCAAACAGGAAATTCCCTTGTCATATGACCGTGGTCTGGGAAGCTGTTTGGCAGGATGAAGAGATGAGATCTTGTTATTTGAAATCCTGGAAGATTATGAGAAGATGGTTTTGGTAAACATTGATTGCAGAGATGTTGCATCAGATGATTGGTTTCCCTTCTTCTCTGTTTCCACATGTGGCCAGTCATGTCAGAGTGACTCAGCAGCTCTCTGACGGAGCTCAACCTGCCAGGGACATAATACAATCATACAATAACAGCTTCTGATTAGGACTTTTATTCCACAGAGAACAAGATTATAAATCGTCATTGACAGCTTGGTTCTTCAAATCAATGGTCATCTGCTGATTGTACATTAGGCATCATTACCTTATTATGAATGCTGCAATGGAATACACTGTATTTATGTATTCATAATATACTAGCATACAGTGTACTAGTATTATTATACAGTAGGTGGGTAGTAGTAGTTCTTATTTAGAACATTGTGGAAATGTACTGATTTGATTAAGACCTATAATAAATGATATTTTGTTGACTATATATCACATTGATTGTTAGGTCACAGGGGACAAGCAGTGAGTGTCTGTTCTAGTAGACAATGAAACATTTTACCCCAGAATCTGAAATGTCTGCTTCTTTAGCAATTAAAGCATGACTCATCACTATTGGCCATGAATCATTACCACCAGATCACCTCTGTCAAAAGGTTTAGATCCCCCCCCCCCCTCTCCCTCTCATAACAATAACAACCCTTATCAGACCCCTCTCATCACATGGCTGTGGTTAGCGGTTAGCGGCAAAGTGCTGAGATTTCTCCCCAACCACATGGTCCCAGTGTCAGATTTCAACAGCAGGCTACTTCTCTGTTACCTGTTGTTCTGTCATCCACCCCCCACATATGATGTAAGACAGTCCAGCCTTGTTCACCATGATGTAGTCACAATGAGCTGTGGGTGACTTACAGACTCTTACAGAGAGCTGTAACAAGGGGAGCTCATGGCTAATGTCGGTTAAAAGGCAAAAAGGGCAAGCTACACGCTAGTGTAGTCTGTTCAAACCTAGTCCTGCTCAGGCCTGGCTAGTAGGCTACACGCTAGTGTAGTCTGTTCAAACCTAGTCCATGTGCTCAGACCAGGCTAGCAGGCTACATGCTAATGTAGCTTCAAACCTAGTCCTGCTCAGGCCTGGCTAGTAGGCTACATGCTAATGTAGCTTCAAACCTAGTCCATGTGCTCAGACCAGGCTAGCAGGCTACATGCTAATGTAGCCTCAGACCTAGTCTATATGTTAATCTGTTGTGAAGAGCTAATCTCAGTTCTATTGAGAGCTATGTGCTAGAACCAGTGTAGCCTGCTATAGACCCAGGTCCTATGCTACAGCCATGCTAGGTGGCAGTGGAGCCTGTTACAGACCATCTGCTCAGCCTCTCCCAGGAGGCATCTCTTCTCTCAGTCCTGATTGGTCAACAGGCAGGCGTCCTCATTAACTATTCAGCCCAGCCTGGCGATGACACACACTTCAGTCACACCACTGATCGGAGAGGTGATGTCACCTCACCTGAGCAGTCTGATTGGCTGAGGACCCCCCATCCCCTCCACAGAGCAGCAGTTGTATTCTGTCTCCGGCTTCAAAACACAGCGCTTCCAGAAAGTCACATGGACCTGGAGTGACGTCACCCCTTAAGGTTGTAGAGGAGAGATATGAGTTACTGTATCTAATAACTAGGAATTAAATCCTTCTTGTACAGAAACTGGATCCATCTCTCCTCTGCCAGGAAAGCCAGTGATACATTCTAGAGGACTACAAAGATGTTCCTTCTTGATAGTCCTAATACAGTACATAATGCACACGCACACATTCTACACAAATTCAACATATTCTAACACATTATACACACATTAAACATGTTATAACAGTTGACATACTGATATCGGCACTTGTTTCTCTGTCATGGTCTTTAGAATGGTTTACTTATGTGACACCACAACAACAACAACAACAACAACAACAACAACAACAACAACAACAACAACAACAACCAGAAACAGAAGCGCGTGTCCAGGACAGTTTCAGTCATGGTAACTAACTACCTGGATGATGATACAATGACCTTCACATTCCACAGTTGCTGTGTCATCCAGATCTGTTTTCATAGAAAGTAGCATGTAGTAACATGTAGTAACATGTAAAAACTGTTGAGTCACGCTGCAGCTGTCGGTGGCATGGGGAGCAGCATCACTTGACCAGTTTCACTTCCTGAACGGGGACAGAAGAGGAAGTGTCTCCCCTCCCTCTGAGGCAGGAGAGCCGTGATCTCCCTCAGTTTACAGCCTCTGCTTTCTACCTGTTCTAGTGTGCTCTTTCACACGCACGCACGCAGACACACACACGCACGCACGCAGACACACACACGCACGCACGCAGACACACACACACACACACCTGAATTGGCTGGTCTGGCTCAAACCAATGGCTAACCTATGTAGGCTAATATGTAAGTGTGTGTGTGTGTGTGTGTGTGTGTGTGTGTGTGTGTGTGTGTGTGTGTGTGTGTGTGTGCACGCATGTATGTGTGTGCGTGTGTGTGTGTGTGTGTGTGTGTGTCCAGTCAAATCAATGTCACCGCTTTACAAATTACACATGAGACAGAAATAATACAATACAGGGGGGGGAGGGAGGAGGGAGGGAGGAGGGAGGGAGGAGGCCCAGCGCCCGAGCCAGAGCCATGCTCGCTGGGGAAGGAAATGAGGTCAGGGAGTCTGTGACGGAGCTGCGAGCTTGGGAGTCCTGGCTGTGGCTTCCCCCTCTCCCCCTCCCTCCCTCCCCCCTCTCAGCCGTCTGCCTGGGATGGAAGTCCACTTACACGGTCCGTGGGAGGCCGTCGCCATGGCAGCAGCCAAGGTAAACACAAACATTAGGAAGTAGCGGCTAGCGCGTGTCCTAGTGGAGCGGAGAGGCAGCGCTGGTTTAACAGTGTTATTAACAGTGTTATTAAAGGCTCTTATTAACAGTGTTATTAAAGGCTCTTATTAACAGTGTTATTAAAGGCTGTTATTAATAGTGTTATTAAGGGCTGTGTTATTAACGGTGTTATTAAAGGCTGTTATTAACAGTGTTATTAAGGTTGTGTTATTAATAGGTCGGTGTACAGTACTGAGGAAGCTGAGTGTTATTTAGAGGAGGCCGCCTCAGCCTGCATTCCAACATAGTGAGCTGGCTGAGCCGCTTTGGGGGTTTAAAAAATGCAACGTCACTGAGAGAATCCTATATTTACATGTGTGCTAATGTTTGCCCTTACCCCCCCCCCCCCACCCCCGCAACCACCCCACGACCCCCCCACCCCCGCAACCACCCCACGACCCCCCCCCCCCCCCCACCCCCGCAACCACCCCACGACCCCCCCCCCCCAGAACCTGTTTGGATTGAATGAAAAGGAGCTCTAGAGCTCTAGAGGGTTCCATCCCATGAATGACCCCGAAAAGCGGTTCTATATTGAACTCTTTAGGCGTGACCCAGTGAGCTGTAGCCCAGTGGTGGTTCAGGCGCAGAGAGCTTTACCTCAGAGAGCTTTACCTCAGAGAGCTTTACCTCAGAGAACTTTACCTCAGGCTAGGTTAGGTAGGCTAGGTTCAGGTAGGCTAGGTTCAGGTAGCCTAGGTTAGGTAGGCTAGGTTAGGTAGGCTAGGTAGGCTAGGTTCAGGTAGGCTAGGTTCAGGTAGGCTAGGTTAGGTAGACTAGGTTAGGTAGACTAGGTTAGGTAGGCTAGGTAGGCTAGGTTCAGGTAGGCTAGGTTAGGTAGGTTAGGTAGGCTAGGTTCAGGTAGGCTAGGTTAGGTAGGCTAGGTTAGGTAGACTAGGTTAGGTAGGCTAGGTAGGCTAGGTTCAGGTAGGCTAGGTTAGGTAGGTTAGGTAGGCTAGGTTCAGGTAGGCTAGGTTAGGTAGGCTAGGTTCAGGTAGGCTAGGTTAGGTAGGCTAGGTTAGGTAGGCTAGGTTAGGTAGGCTAGGTTAGGTAGGCTAGGTTCAGGTAGGCTAGGTTCAGGTAGGCTAGGTTAGGTAGGCTAGGTTCAGGTAGGCTAGGTTCAGGTAGGCTAGGTTAGGTAGGCTAGGTTAGGTAGGCTAGGTTCAGGTAGGCTAGGTATGAATAATATGAATATATTACATTATTACAATAATGTCCGGATGTGTCTCAAATCAAACTGGGCTGCGAATGCAGAGAGACCAACAACACAACAACACAACAACAACAACACAACAACAACAACACAACAACACAACAATAACAACACAACAACAACACAACACAACAACAACACAACAACACAACAACGACACAACAACAACACAACAACAACACAACAACACAACAACAACAACACAACAACAACACAACAACAACACAACAACAACACAACAACAACAACACAACAACAACACAACAACACAACAACAACAACAACAACAACAACACAACAACAACACAACAACAACACAACAACAACAACGACACAACAACACAACAACACAACAACAACGACACAACAACAACACAACATCACAACATCACAACAACAACAACACAACAACAACATAACAACAACACAACAACAACACAACAACACAACAACAACACAACAACAACATAACAACAACACAACAACAACACAACAACAACACAACAACAACACAACAACACAACAACAACACAACAACAACATAACAACAACACAACAACACAACAACACAACAACAACACAACAACAACACAACAACAACACAACAACACAACAACAACATAACAACAACACAACAACACAACAACAACACAACAACACAACAACAACACAACAACAACACAACAACACAACAACAACATCACAACAACACAACAACAACGACACAACAACACAACAACAACACAACAACAACACAACAACAACAACACAACAACAACACAACAACACAACAACACAACATCTGGTCCTGGTCCTCGGTGGTCAGTTAGTAGATCATGGCGTTAACAACGCTGAGGTTGTGGGTTTGATTCCTGCTGGGACCGTCTGTACTGAAACATGGAGGCACTCACTGCAATAGAAGTCTCTTTGGATAAAAGCGTCAACTAAATGGCAG
>NC_139671.1:189432-191932 GCF_951799395.1 Argentina silus | reverse complement strand
TCCAACTTGTTTTGAAATCACTCAGAGGAAGATAACATACAACTGTTGTTATCAATTCTACTTTGTTATCAAGTCCTCTATCACAGATGACATCATTGTTTCCATAAATGACATGAAGGCATAAAGATATTTCCTGGCTAAGTGTGTGACCATGACTTCAGATGTTGAACAATGGAGCACCCTAACCCTAACCCTAACCCTAACCCTAACCCTAACCCTAACCCATAAAGATATTTCCTGGCTAAGTGTGTGACCATGACTTCAGATGTTGAACAATGGAGCAGATGAAGGTTGACCTGCCAACCTGTTAGCAGGCAGGCTAACGTTCACGATGTTAGCATACATATACAAGTTCATATCTATGAATAAACATGTCATTATTACATATGAAATATCAACTTCTGCTGCTTTGATGATAAACGTTACTATGGGAACTAGGATGAACATCCTCTCCTTGAAGACACTGGTTTAATGACGGTTTCCTGAACAAATCGAAAGAAATGTTCAGTATTCCTATTATTATTTATATACGTATGTATGTATATAATCCATCCAAACCTCACCCTCACCCTACCCTAACCCTAACCTCACCTTAACCTCACTGTTTGATAATTGACCAACATTTCTCAACTCCAGACTTGTGTTCAGACAGTTTTAAATGTCTCTACAAGAACCGTTCAGGTCTGGGAAGTTTGGCCCAAGTTGAAGATATTTGGAGTTAAAAAAAACAACCTAGCCCTAACCCTAACCCTAACCCTAACCCTCACCCTAACTTAACCCTCACCCTACTCTAACCCTAACCCTCACCCTCACCCTGACCCTGACCCTGACCCTCACCGTCACCCTAACCTAACCCTCACCCTGACCCTGACCCTGACCCTCACCCTCACCCTACCCTAACCCTAACCCTAACCCTAACCCTAACCCTAGCCCTAGCCCTAACCCTAAACCTAGCCCTAGCCCTAGCCCTAGCCCTAGCCCTAGCCCTAGCCCTAACCCTAACCCTAACCCGGGTGATCATTCAACTCTCATGTCTTTATTTGCTCATTAGTGACAAAGGTTACGACTCTAACTCCGTGTGTGTGTAAGTGGGCCGAGCCTGTCCGGTTATGGTGCTCCAGCTCGAGGATACCGGAGGATTGCATCATCGCCAATAAGCTTCCACGTTCTATTAATAGGATGACGTCACCAACTCACTGCCTAGTAAATGCCGGAGCGAGTCACTCCCGGTATAAGAGGGGGTGATGCAACGGGACGGCGAGAACTGTAACTTTCTGAACGGACCGAAGACACACACACACACACACACACACACACACCCTGGAGACGAGTAAAGGTGCTCTAACGGAACATTACGTCTTCTCATTCAACACAACCAGGTAGGTCTGATGTGATGTGTGTTTCTGGGGAGTTGTTCTCGGTACGGGAGAGATACGGTAGAATCCGGTCGCGTTTCTAACCAGCTGCCGTCCGACGTGAGGCGAGTTGTACGACTCAGCCTCCGACTTCCATTCATAAACTTCAAATTAGCGCCTTTATAGTATTGTTTGTGAATTAAAGTAGCGTTTATTTCACTTGTACTTGTATGGAGTGTTAACATGGATACGGTGAAACGGTGTGTTTACGTGTGTTGGACGTGCTGATGTTGTGACATTGTCCTCGCAAAAGTGACACATGGCACAGAAATAATGTTCCGTAGTTTATTTATCTGATATAGGAGGGAGTTATAATGTGTTATTAATGTATGACCTGTTATTGTTACAGTGTTGACATGTCTGAGTTATAATGGAACTTTGTTGTTGTTGTTCGGCCGAAGGAGTTTCAGCGGCGAACTTTTCTGTTCTCACACACACGTCTTTATTCTGAGTAGAACAAGCAAACCTAATAGTCTGCTATCATATGTCTCTATAACAAATATCTTTGATAACTATATAGGCTATTTTGTATAATCATAAAGCAGCCACGTTATTTCTTTATTTCCGATTGTTGCCTAAATCTCGCAGACAGAAACGACTTGTCCAGTGGTTGATATTGTTGGGTCCGGTCCCCGGGTCCGCTCCCCGGCCGCCCGCGGGTCACCGCCTCGGTTTCGGTGTTACTCATCTGTGTTGTTGTGTCAGTTTCAGTGGTTGATGATGATGCTGCAGCACCCGGCCTTCAGCCTGCCCTGCCTGTCCCCGCCGGGGAGCCTCACCCTGGACGACTTCACCTCCTTCTCCCCGTTAGTGAAGGAGGAGCTCCGCCTGGCCATCCGCACCAAGCGGCTGAGCCACGGACTCAGCACCGAGCTCAGCGACGGTACCAGCTCCAGCTCCGACAGGACGTCCGAACCCGTCAAGAGAGAGGTACGACACGTCCTCTCTCTCTCTCTCTCTCTCTCTCTCTCTCTCTCTCATCTTCCGTCATAAACAGACACTTCATATGTTGTTCTTATGAATCCTTTATTTGTTGTAATTAGTCATCGACGTCTCTGTAAGAGTCACTCAGTGTTGCATCAGTG
>NC_139671.1:171932-184432 GCF_951799395.1 Argentina silus | reverse complement strand
GTTGTTGTGACGTGACACTATCAAGCATGCTGTTCACACACAGGAAATGTACCAACAGCCAAGCTGCCCTAACACACACACACACACACACACACACACACACACACACCCAGGAAGTGATGTATATGAATTCCATAGAAACCTGTTTCAGTTCCTGATAATGTTCCTCTGAATGTACAGCTTCCTGTGTTCTAGAAGAAGGTCTGCAGGTGTTTCCAGCTGTGTGCTTCTGCTTGAGGCTGATCTGTTCTCTAGAAGGTTCCCTAGAAAAGCACTCTTGATCATCAATCAGCAATGATAAATACTCTCTCTCTCTCTCTCTCTCTCTCTCTCTCTCTCTCTCTCTCTCTCTCTCTCTCTCTCTCTCTCTCTCTCTCTCTCTCTCTCTCTCCATGTCAAAATTAAAATGTAAACAACTATATCTATACAGTTTGAAAAGCTTGTGGAAGGTGTCTTAGTTTAGCCACTAGAGAGCAGCAGTGTGTCTAGTTCTGGGTAACAAAGTTACCAATGACTTCACAAGGGGAGGAGTTCCACTACACTTAAGCCCTGGAGAAAAACATAATTGTCAAATAAAAAGCTACTACAACAATCAGTTACTGAAAGATGACCAGTCTGCACGACAGAAGGTAGATAGATAGATAGATAGATAGATAGATAGATAGACAGATAGATAGATAGATAGATAGATAGATAGATAGATAAAACTGAGAAGAGAAAGTTGAACAGGAAAAGGAGAAGTGTCTCTAGGTTAGTATAAAGACCTGAGACCCCAGAGAACCTCAGAGAACCCCAGAGAACCCCAGAGAACCTCAGAGAACCCCAGAGAACCTCAGAGAACCTCTGAGAATCCCAGAGAACCTCAGAGAACCTCAGAGAACCCCAGAGAACCTCAGAGAACCCCAGAGAACCTCAGAGAACCTCAGAGAACCCCAGAGAACCTCAGAGAACCCCAGAGAACCTCAGAGAACCTCTGAGAATCCCATAGAACCTCAGAGAACCTCAGAGAACCTCAGAGAACCCCAGAGAACCTCAGAGAATCACATCTGAATAAGTGTTACTGATACTTTCATATGTTTTTCTATCAGCTCTGTTCTTTGCAACTGTACCATTTTCAAACCATAAACTAAAAATCGAATCAGATCAATAATTGTATGCATATACGGTATGTGTTTTTGTATGATTTTTTCTCTCTTGTGTTGTGTACTGATTTTTTGTGTTTTCTATACGAGTACAAAATAAATAATAATAATTACAAACTTGTACAAAAATGACCAGAACCTCCTCCAATCACCAACCAGCCTCAGAACCTCCTCCAATCACCAACCAGCCTCAGAATCTCCAGAGTGGCTCAGACCTTTCAAGTGTCATATCATTCTGACCACCAGAGGTCACTCATGCAACCAAAGTAGGTCTGGAGTCTAACGCTACAGTCTACGGTCAGAGGTCATGAACAGGGGGGAGTCAGTCAAAGGTCACCCACACACATGCACGCACGCACACACACACACACACACACACACACACACACACACACACACACACACACACACACACACACACACACACACACACACACACACACACACACACACACACTCTTCATTCTCTTTTTTCACTCTCATTCTCTAACCCTCCCTCAACCTTCCATATAAACCCTTCTCATCTCCTAAGAACAGAGAAAACCACTGGAGAAGAACGTTGTGTAAAACTGAGTATCTGTATTCACACACACACACACACACACACACACACACACACACACACACACACACACACACACACACACACACACACACACGGCAAACAACAAGACAAACAGTAACATGTAAAGTGGTAAATCATCATAAAACTTATATGCCAAAATTCTACAAAATATTTACAAACTACTGAAGTTGTACAAGGTATAGAAAACGTATTACAAACTTGCAGTTCCATAAGCTGGTTCAAGGTGGATCTCCTAAATAGACACACAGCATCATCCAAACAGCATGATTATATCAACATTCTAATAGACGTTCTTACTGCTGTGGGTGTGTGTGTGTGTGAGTGTATGTGCATGTGTGTGTGTGTGTGCATGTGTGCGTGAGTGTGTGCATCCATGCGTGCGTGCGTGCGTGAGTGTGTGTATGTGAGTGTGTGTACTGTGTACTGTACATATACAGTAGGATGTAATTCAACTAGTTTCAGTTTGAGAGAAGCATGTTAATTGGTCCACTCAGGACGCAGGAAGCAGCCAGTCTGGCAGCGGCTCCAGAGGATGTGTAGTCTCATTACTGTGATATATCTAAGGCTGCAAGTAGGAATTCGACTGTCAGAGTAGTGTGTGTGTGTGTGTGTGTGTGTGTGTGTGTGTGTGTGTGTGTGTGTGTGTGTATGTATGTGTGTGTGTGTGTGTGTGTGTGTGTGTGTGTGTGTGTGTGTGTGTGTGTGTGTGTGGATTTCTCCCTTGCCCTGATATTTAGTTTTGTTGCTGAAATAAAACTACTCTGAATCATCATTATATTCATTATTATTATATCATTATATCATTATATTTCTGCCGTTTCTGCCAATGTGCAAGAATGAATATACAAAAGACAGAAACATCCTAAAACAGAAAGGTGTGCAACAACCATCCCAGACACACAATATGGGCGTATGATAGACCAAAAAATAGTTTTCATTCTTTTATGATCCTTCAAAAACAAGTTTCCTCTGAACTAAGACGATAAGTCAGACCTCAAGGCCAGCTTCTGATAATCGCTAAAACATTCAAGTTTATAGTTTATCGTGCGGCACAAACTCTGGCATGAATAACACATAAATACCTGTTCCTAAGGTAACAAACTCCAATCAATCTTCTCCTTCAAGGGTCAGGGTCAGGGTTAAGGTTAGGGTCAGGGTTAGAGTCAAGGGTTAGGGGTTAGGGGTTAGAGTTAGGGGTTATGGTTAGGGTTAGGTGAATCTTCTCCTTAAAACACAGTAAATCATCAAATGGACGGAGGAAAGGGAGGGTTAGGGTTAGGGTTAGGGTTAGGGTTAGACGGAGGAAAGGGAGGGTTAGGGTTAGGGTTAGGGTTAGGGTTAGGGTTAGGGTTAGACGGAGGAAAGGGAGGGTTAGGGTTAGGGTTAGGGTTAGGGTTAGGGTTAGGGTTAGGGTTAGGGTTAGACGGAGGAAAGGGAGGGTTAGGGTTAGGGTTAGGGTTAGGGTTAGGGTTAGACGGAGGAAAGGGAACCATTCATTTCCTTTCTGTTCATTAAGACAAAGTTCTGGAATGTCTCATTCCTGGATGAGCCTGTCTTGATCTCAGACTCACAGTCTTCTCAGTCCTTTCTGTCTGTCTGTGCATCAGCCAATCAGGTGGTCTCATACTACTAAGACAGCCAATCAGGCGGTCTCATAGAGCAGCATGCCGCTGAAGATGGTGAGTGGTTCTATGGAGTGGGCCAGCCGGCCGGTGACCAGGTCGATGCAGGCCGTGTCCCCAGCCTGCATGGGCAGGACGATGTTGAAGACGGCCAGGGCTCCGGGGGTGAGGCGGGCCTCGGCCATGGGCTTCTCCAGGCCCTCGGGCTGATACCCCGCTGAGTCCGCACGGGCCACGCCCAGGTTGGACTTGGACAGGACCGCCTCGATCTTCACATTCTTGTGACCCGTCAAGGTGGCGCTGAAGAAGTACCGTCCACTCACAGGCGCTGTGAAATACCCTGGAGGACACAGTGACATCATGGATCAGGTTCTGCTACAGATGTTCTCTGGTTCTTCACTCTTAAAAAGAGGGTTCTAAAAGGGTTCTTCATTTGTCCCCATAGGGTATACCCTTTGAAGATCCCTTTTGGGTTCTAAGTAGAACCCTTTTCACAGAAGGTTCTAAATGGAACCCAAAAGGGTGAAATGAAGAACCTTTTTAGAACCCTTCTTTCTAATAGAACCAGACCTCCTGTATGAACGTTCTCTGGTTCTGCCATGTTAGAGGAAGTTCAACCATCTCATACGGCCGGACACAAGACACTACTGACACAAGACACTACTGACACAAGACACTACTGACACATGACAACAGATCTGAGAGTCAGTCACTCTGTTTCCAAATGAACATCATCATCAATATACTATTATAAATATAATAATATCCTATTCATCTTTAAATGATTCCAAACCAGAGAAGGTTGATGATGGATATGCAGAATTATCTGCAGCTCTACGGTTCGCCTGAGACACACACATACACACACACACACGCACACACACACACACGCACACACACACACACACACACACAGACACACACACGCACACACAGATACACGCACACACAGATACACGCACACACGCATGCACACATGCACACACGCACACACACAGACATGCACACACACACACGCACACACACAGACAAACGCACACGCACACGCACATGCACACACAGACACACACGCACACACACAGACACACGCACAGACACATACACACACACACACACACACACACACACACACACCTGTCCGTGGGTTGTAGACGTCCTTCTCGTTGATGAACACCTTGTTGAAGACGATGGTCCCGGCGCTGCGTTGGGGGCGGGTCAGGGCGGCGGAGAAGGACAGACGGGGCACATGGGCGTCGGCCCCTGGGAGGGAGGGAGGGAGGGAGGGAGAGGGAGAGGAGGATGATGGTTAGATAGGAGGGAGGGAGGGAGGGAGGGAGGGAGAGGGAGAGGAGGATGGTGGTTAGATAGGAGGGAGGGGGGAGGGAGGGAGGGAGGGAGGGAGAGGGAGAAGAGGATGGTGGTTAGATAGGAGGGAGGGGGGGAGGGAGGGAGGGAGGGAGGGAGAGGGAGAAGAGGATGGTGGTTAGATAGGAGGGAGGGAGGGAGGGGGGGGGGAGGGAGGGAGGGAGAGGAGGATGGTGGTTAGATAGGAGGGAGGGAGGGATGGAGGGAGGGAGGGAGGGAGGGAGGGAGGGAGGGAGAGGGAGAGGAGGATGGTGGTTAGATAGGAGGGAGGAAGGGAGGGAGGGAGGGAGGGAGGGAGGGAGAGGGAGAGGAGGATGGTGGTTAGATAGGAGGGAGGGGGGAGGGAGGGAGAGGGAGAGGAGGATGGGGGTTAGATAGGAGGGAGGGAGGGAGGGAGGGAGGGAGAGGGAGGGAGAGGGAGAGGAGGATGGTGGTTAGATAGGAGGGAGGGAGGGAGGGAGGGAGAGGGAGAGGAGGATGGTGGTTAGATAGGAGGGAGGGAGGGAGGGAGGGAGGGAGGGAGGGAGGGAGGGAGGGAGAGGAGGATGGTGGTTAGATAGGAGGGAGGGAGGGAGGGAGGGAGGGAGGGAGGGAGGGAGAGGAGGATGGGGGTTAGATAGGAGGGAGGGAGGGAGGGAGGGAGGGAGAGGAGGATGGGGGTTAGATAGGAGGGAGGGAGGGAGGGAGGGAGGGAGGGAGAGGAGGATGGGGGTTAGATAGGAGGGAGGGAGGGAGGGAGGGAGGGAGGGAGGGAGGGAGGGAGGGAGAGGGAGAGGAGGATGGGGGTTAGATAGGAGGGAGGGAGGGAGGGAGGGAGGGAGGGAGGGAGGGAGGGAGGGAGAGGAGGATGGGGGTTAGATAGGAGGGAGGGAGAGGGAGAGGAGGATGGGGGTTAGATAGGAGGGAGGGAGGGAGGGAGGGAGGGAGGGAGGGAGGGAGAGGAGGATGGTGGTTAGATAGGAGGGAGGGAGGGAGGGAGGGAGGGAGGGAGGGAGGGAGGGAGGGAGGGAGGGAGAGGAGGATGGGGGTTAGATAGGAGGGAGGGAGGGAGGGAGGGAGGGAGGGAGGGAGAGGAGGATGGGGGTTAGATAGGAGGGAGGGAGGGAGGGAGGGAGGGAGGGAGGGAGGGAGGGAGAGGAGGATGGGGGTTAGATAGGAGGGAGGGAGGGAGGGAGGGAGGGAGGGAGGGAGGGAGAGGAGGATGGGGGTTAGATAGGAGGGAGGGAGAGGGAGAGGAGGATGGGGGTTAGATAGGAGGGAGGGAGGGAGGGAGGGAGGGAGGGAGGGAGGGAGGGAGGGAGGGAGGGAGGGAGAGGAGGATGGGGGTTAGATAGGAGGGAGGGAGGGAGGGAGGGAGGGAGGGAGGGAGGGAGGGAGGGAGGGAGAGGAGGATGGGGGTTAGATAGGAGGGAGGGAGGGAGGGAGGGAGGGAGGGAGGGAGGGAGGGAGGGAGGGAGGGAGAGGAGGATGGGGGTTAGATAGGAGGGAGGGAGGGAGGGAGGGAGGGAGGGAGGGAGGGAGAGGAGGATGGGGGTTAGATAGGAGGGAGGGAGGGAGGGAGGGAGGGAGGGAGAGGAGGATGGGGGTTAGATAGGAGGGAGGGAGAGGGAGAGGAGGATGGGGGTTAGATAGGAGGGAGGGAGGGAGGGAGGGAGGGAGGGAGGGAGGGAGAGGAGGATGGGGGTTAGATAGGAGGGAGGGAGGGAGGGAGGGAGGGAGGGAGGGAGGGAGAGGAGGATGGGGGTTAGATAGGAGGGAGGGAGGGAGGGAGGGAGGGAGGGAGGGAGGGAGGGAGAGGAGGATGGGGGTTAGATAGGAGGGAGGGAGGGAGGGAGGGAGGGAGGGAGAGGAGGATGGGGGTTAGATAGGAGGGAGGGAGGGAGGGAGGGAGGGAGGGAGGGAGGGAGGGAGGGAGGGAGGGAGAGGAGGATGGGGGTTAGATAGGAAGGCAGAGAGATGAAACAACCGCCAGTACTTTCATCTTGTGATTAAGGAGATTTAGAATCACAAACCTTCTTCACCTCTGAGACCTGAAATGACAAGATGAAAGGAATGTTGAAATACAGGTATTGATTGATTCGTTTCAGAAGTAGATGAATCATACCAATGTAGATTCATTCTATTTATTTTCTTTATTGTACTTCATTTTTGATGTCGTTTTTGGACTTCCACCAGGTCACAGAGGAGCAGGTTTTACCTGGAGGTCCCAGCGGCCCCTGAAGGCCGTGCTTCCCCTGCGGCCCGTCCCTCCCAGGGGGGCCTTCTGGTCCTGGGGGGCCGGGGAATCCACTCTCCCCCCGTGGGCCTGGGGGGCCGGGGGGGCCTGAAACAGAACAACACACATACTCAAGAAACAGACAACACACACTCAGGAAACAGAAGCACACACATTCTCAGGAGACATAAGACTCTCAGTAGGACTTAGGGCTCCACCTTAGGGCTCCACCTTGGGGCTCCAATGTGCAAAAACTGGTCAAATGGGAGCAAAGTCGGCCATCTTTACCTTCATATTGCTAATAAACGCAATGAGAAATAATTAAATGGGACTTTTGAAAACTGAGTCTAACATTTCCATCATACAGTATGCAAATGCTTTTTCAGACTGTTTACTAAAACTCAACTTATTCTACAATCACATTCATGCTGTGGAGGTATGCTGTGGTCTTCTCAGTGCTCCAGCAGTGGGGCCCTTACTGTAAGTTCATGTGCCTGAAGATGACAGATAATAATTTCAGACATTCCGGATTCCTTCTCTAGTTCATTTCCTGTACAACCTTCACCTGACCTTGACATCGCCTCCCTTCCTGCTGATATGATATCTTCCAGCCTGCCACCGCTACGCTACGCTACGCTACGCTAACAAGGCGCTAGCTCCTTGGTGTTGTTCCAGCTACACTCCTTCAACTCACCGACAAACTCCAGTTCCTGGAAGTCATGGAACTCTGACAGGAAGTCCTGGAGGGAGGAGTTGAGCGAGCGTATGTCAGCGTGGACGTTCTCCAGCTGTGTGTCCTGGATGTCCCGGAGGGCGTTGCCATGGGAGACGGACGTGGCATTGAGCTCGTTGACGCAGTTCCAGAGCCCGGAGACATGTCGGTTAAGCCCCTCCCTGATCCCCTGGAGTCCCTCCCACACCGCGTCCAGGCGGCCGCAGACAGCCTCCATCTTGGACAGCCTCTGGTCCAGACCCGCCCCCCGGCACGCCCCAATCTCGTCCGCATAGCCACGGCTGATGGTCTGGATCTCGCTGCCCAGCTTCTCCAAGTGCTCCTCGGCGTCGCCAATGTGTTCTGTAAGCTCCCGATGCACCTTGTCCACCTGAAATCACATCAAAGCCAATCACATCACCTGAAATCACATCACAGCCAATCACATCACCTGAAATCACATCACATCACAGCCAATCACATCACATTTTATCCCAAGTGCATTTGACATGAAGCCCACTACACACTACACACTACACACTATACACTATACACTATACACTACACACTACACACTACACACTATACACTATACACTACACACTACACACTACACACTATACACTATACAATATACACTACACACTACACACTATACATAGCAAACAGGGAAACAAGTAACAATGTCACAATGATCTAAAAAAGCGAAAAAAAGGGGTTTTTAAAACAACAACGTTCAGGTTCAAATCATTCAATAAAAAACTAATCATGTTAAGAAAACACAGAAGCCACATTTGCGATGAGAAATGACATATTAGAACGTCCAACATGATATAATAATAATAATAATAAAAATAACAGAAATCTAAAACATGTTTGTGAGTCTCCACCTCTGAGATGATGTTGTCCTTGGAGGTTCCCAGGTCCGCCAGGTCGGTACCGTGTCTCTGGACTGTCCGACCCAGGCCCGTCAGGGTGTCGTTGATGGAGCTGAAGGTTACCATGACGCCAGACACCTCCCCCTGGAGCACTGCCAGGTCCCGTCCCAGCCTGCCACTGTAGTCGCTCTGGGTGTCCAGGTGTTTCTCCAGGTCCATCAGGCCCGTCTGCCACGTCCTGGTACCCTCCTCCACGTCCTCCCTGAGACGGCCCACCTCCTCCTGCAGGTTAGAACACACCTGGGAACACATGGACCCTTCAGAGTCCATTCTGATGCGCAGGCCGGTCAGTTCGGCCTGACACCTGCGGAGGGCGCTGTTGGTGGCGTTGGTGAGGGAGCGCAGGTCCTCTTCTACAGTGGTGCAGACGGAGCAGTCGTCCAGGCGAGTCTTCATCTCCGTGACGACCCTGTTGAAGCGATCTCCGTCCTCCCCTGTTATGCCTTTGATCTTCCGGAGGTCGCTGGTGAGGTCATCCACGCGGTCCGTCAGAGACTCACCTGATGGCATTAAAACACAATGTTAGTTAATTAAGGCTTTTCTTTGTTCTTACTTCCATTTCCTGCTTTTACAGAGTTCTCTCTCCACTAATTCTACTTCTGATGCATTTCTTTTCTTCTATTTCCTCTAAACTGTTGATTGAAAGGGTATTCAACACACACCTGGAGCTCCTGCTCATGTCTAAAATAGATTTATATCATCACAGTATGTCAATATATATTATCCAGGGGAGGCTGGTAGTAATCGTAGGATGGGCTCGTTGTAATGAATGGTACAGAATGAGGAAGGGTACCATCTCCTCTACCGGGCTCCACCTGTACCGTACCTGTGACAGTCAGGTCCTTCAGCCTGGTGTCAAACTTCTGGATGTCATCCTCGGTAGTGACGACCCGCCACTCCAGGGTTTTCACCGCATCGTCCGTCTTCTGGCCCGTCCCGTTGGGACCGCAGGCCTCGGAGCACATGTCTAGCGCTGCCGTCAGCTTCCTGTCCAGGAAGGACGTCACGTTCTCCAGCCGCTCCAGGCGTCTGCTGTGGTCCGTCACCGTGGCAACCAGGACCGACATGTCCAGCTCCATCTTACCTGTCAGATCAAAACAAATCAAACTTTATTAAAATAGTGAAACACACGTCAAGTTGTTCTAGACAGTCGCCCCGCAATTCGACCTGCTCCGACCAAACCACGAACCTGCAACCTCTGACTTGCCAACACATGGAACCATCTCCTCAAAATATCTGATGTAAACCAGCTACGCTATGGAAACGCTAGCTATTGGACAGCGTGGCTGGTGGTGTTTAAACATGAGGAGTGAGTTTACCATCTGCTTCATACGTGGCTGCAATACGATGCCTTTTACAAGGAGAAATTAATAAAAAACAAAAAAAAGAGAAAATAAAAAGACCACTTGATAAAAACACCAGAGGATAATAAAGTCGTACCAATCCTGGAGCCGTGGTCGTCCAGGCGACCCAGGAGGAGGCTACGTGTCTGAGACAGCTCCCTCTGGAAGCCGTCCCTCACGTTGCTGCACTTCTGCTCCGTCTTCCTCACTGTGTTGTTCAGCCTCTTCTCCACCTCCCTCAGACGCCCGCTCAGCTTCTCCTCCGTCAGCCTCGTCCTCCCCCCTCCTCCTCCTCCCCCCGGTCCTCCTCCTCCTCCTCCTCCATTCCCCGGCAGGTCCTTGTCCAGGCGCCCTTTGATGACATCATAGCCCTGGGCGGTGGTGCTGACCCGGACCTCCAGGAAGGCCAGCCGGGTCTCCAGGTCCGTCAGAGAGGTGCAGCATCCCTGGGAGTGGTCCAGCAGCGAGCGGGTCGCCTCCGTGTTCTGGCGGTAGTGATGGTCCATGGAGCTCACCAGCTTCTCCAGACCTCTGATCCTCTCCTGCTCAGTCAAACCAAACCAAACTTTATTCACACGGCACATTTCATACGCAGGCGCCATACAAAGTGCTCTAGAGGAAGAGTCAGAGTGCTCTAGAGGAAGAGTCGGAGTGCTCTAGATGAAGAGTCAGAGTGCTCTAGAGGAAGAGTCAGAGTGCTCTAGAGGAAGAGTCGGAGTGCTCTAGAGGAAGAGTCAGAGTGCTCTAGAGGAAGAGTCGGAGTGCTCTAGAGGAAGAGTCAGAGTGCTCTAGATGAAGAGTCAGAGTGCTCTAGAGGAAGAGTCAGAGTGCTCTAGAGGAAGAGTCAGAGTGCTCTAGAGGAAGAGTCGGAGTGCTCTAGATGAAGAGTCAGAGTGCTCTAGAGGAAGAGTCAGAGTGCTCTAGAGGAAGAGTCAGAGTAACCACCTGGTCCTGCTGCTGCTGCCTCCTGAGGTCCTCCACCCCCGTCTGGCAGGAGGAGCAGGACAGAGAAACCCTCCTCTCCAGCTCCCTCAGGGTCTCCTCCCTCAGAGAGTCCATCCTCTGGCCCCCCCGGGCCGACCCGCCCAGCTCATTACCCCCCCCTCCCCCCCCGTTGACCAGGTGGTTGTTGATGCTGAGCAGGGTCTGGTCATGGACCTGGGTCCGGTTGTCTAGCTGGTCCAGCTTGGTCTGGATGCTGTGAATGGTCTCTGTCACCTCAGGCTGGGCCGCGTCTGCTGGGGTTCTGCCTCCACTCAGACCGGGCCTGGGGGGTCCGGACCAGCCGTATTACAGATGTTTATGTTATTACACTAGTGGTTTATGTTATTATACAAGTGAAATAGTTAACACAAACTTTATTCCATTAACATGCAATTACATAGAAATAATTAGACTTAACAGTAACTAGAGTAATTACATAGTTATAACAAAGGCGTAGGGGCAACCTAATGGAAAGTGTGACTTTACTGTGTGCATGTGTTACTATGTGTTGATGGAGTTTCCTATACAATGTCATTACTGATGTTCAGATGGAGTTGAGTGTTGACCTCTGGTTGACCTCTGACCTTTGGTTCAGGCCCTGCATGGTGGACTGAAGGTCACGGAGGTCTTTGGTCAAACTCTGCATCTTCTCCTCCAGCTGCCTCAACTTGTCACTGTCACCTGCATGAACCACACACACACACGAACCACACACACACACAAACCACACACATGAACCACACACACACAAACCACACACACACACATGAACCACACACACACGAACCACACACACACACACAAACCACACACATGAACCACACACACACATGAACCACACACACATAAACCACACACACACATGAACCACACACACACACAAACCACACACACACATGAACCACACACACACACACATGAACCACACACACACATGAACCACGCACATATGACTCAACAGATATCTCTGAACTGAGCCAGGCTATACCATCTCAAAGCTCTAAGCACCAACCAAACAGTGACAGACACTATTCTCTCATACTGAGATATCGCAGGCTAACAGACTAACAGACCAACAGACTAACAGACTAACAGGCTAACAGGCTAACAGACCAACAGGCTAACAGGCCAACAGACTAACAGGCCAACAGGCTAACAGACTAACAGGCTAACAGGCTAACAGACCAACAGGCTAACAGGCCAACAGACTAACAGGCTAACAGGCTAACAGACCAACAGGCTAACAGGCTAACAGACCAACAGGCTAACAGGCCAACAGACTAACAGGCTAACAGGCTAACAGGCTAACAGACTAACAGACTAACAGGCTAACAGGCTAACAGGCTAACAGGCTAACAGGCTAACAGACCAACAGACCAACAGGCTAACAGGCTAACAGACCAACAGGCTAACAGGCTAACAGGCTAACAGACCAACAGTAGTATATCTAGTTCCACATCTAGCAGTATACTCCAGCACCGTTCAGTGTCTTATTAGTGCGTTTGATTCCGTTCCATGCATCACAACGAGCCCGTCCTCTACCTCCACCAGCCTCCCCTGGTGTGAAGCCTACCTTCCCCGCCGCCGGTGCTG
>NC_139671.1:162457-171732 GCF_951799395.1 Argentina silus | reverse complement strand
CCACAACTACTGACTCCTGATTACCATGACTACTGACTACCATGACTACTGACTACCATGACTACTGACTACTGATTACCATGACTACCAAGACTACTGACTACCACGACTACCACGACTACTGACTACTATGACTACCATCACTACTATGACTACTGACTACCATGACTACTGACTACCATGACTACTGACTACCATGATTACTGACTATTGACTACTGACTAACATGACTACTGACTATGCTCTCTCTCTCCAGGAACTTCATTCTCAGGACCTCTTCTCTGTAACTGAACAGACTGTCACCGTGGCAACATGACCCTGGCAGGTAAGAGACCCGGCAGATCTATTATAGAGCTAGACTCCACCCCTCTGATCTGACTAGACTCCACCCCTCTGATCTGACTAGACTCCACCCCTCTGATCTGACTAGACTCCACCCCTCTGAACAGAGCGGAGAGAGAGGCCTGGCCTCCTTACAGAGGCTGTGCTGTCTCTTCAGTGGAGGCTGCCTGTGTGTACTGTCCCAGGGGAGGCTGCAGGAGGTAGAAATCAGAGGACGAGCTCATTGTAATGAATGGAATCACACGTGTATCTCCACCAGCCTCCCCTGGAACTGACATGTCTGTGTGTGTATGTGTATGTGTGTGTGTGTGTGTGTGTGTGTGTGTGTGTGTGTGTGTGTGTGTGTATGTGTGTGTGTGTGTGTATGTGTGTGTGTGTGTGTGTGTGTATGTGTTGCAGCCTACAGAGAGAAAGTGAAAGAGCTCCCCCTGGTGGCTTTGTTCTGCTCCTGCATCAACCCCCAGACCACAGACAAGCCCACCTACAAAGCAGAAGGTATCTGTTCTAACCCTAGCCCTAACCCTGACCCTAACCTTAAGCCTAACCCTAACCCTAATCCTAACCCCAACCCTAGCCCTAGCCCTAACCCTAACCTTAACCCTAGTCCCAACCTCAACCCTAACTCCAACTCTAACCCTAACCCATGACATCACCATGGCGCCCCTCTGCCCCCCTAGACGCGGTGGACCTGAGCTGGTGTGTGATCCAGGACGTTGAGGTACGGGAGCTCAGCAAGCGGGCGTCTGGTCAGGCCTTCCAGGTGATCCTGAAGCCCCCCTCCTTTGATGGGCCGGAGCCCTACACCTCCCTGCCTCCCCGCAGGGACCCCTCCCTCCAAGACATCCAGAAGAAACTCGAAGCTGCAGAGGAGAGGAGGAAGGTGAGGGAGGGAGGAAGAGGAGGAGGGAGGAGAGGGGAGAGGAGGGGAGGAGGAGGAGGAGGGAGGCAGGGGGGAGGAGGGAGGAGGAGGGGAGGAAAGAGGAGGGGAGGAGGAGGGAGGAGAGGGGAGAGGAGGGGAGGAGGAGGGAGGAGAGGGGAGAGAAGGGGAGGAAGAGGAGGAGGGGAGGAGGGAGGAGAAGAGGGGAGAGGAGGGGAAGAGGAGGGGAAGTGGGAGGAGAGGAGGGAAGGAGGGAGGAGGAGGGGAGGAGAGGAGGAGGACTCTATGAAGACTGTAGAAAGAGCTCTCTGTGTAGAGTTGTTCTGTATGAATGTGTGTGGGTGTTTGTGAACACAGTGCTTGTGTCGCCCTCTAGTGTCAGGAGGCCGAGCTGCTGAAGCACTTGGCGGAGAAGAGAGAGCATGAGAGGGAGGTGATCCAGAAGGCCTGGCAGGAGAACAACCGCTTCATCAGGAACGCCAAGCAGAGGCTGCAGCACAAGATGGAGGCCAACCAGGAGAACAGAGACGCCCTGCTGGCAGCCATGATGGAACGGCTGCAGGAGAAGGTACACTTCTCTATCTATCTATCTATCTGTCTCTACCTCTCTATCTCTATCCTCCTCCTCTCCTCTGATTGGGGGTGTAGGTTCCTCCTCTCCTCTGATTGGGGGTGTAGGTTCCTCCTCCTGTCTATCTGATATGTATGTAAACAGTCTTCAGGCTGAAGATGATTCTGATCGTTAGGAATCCACTCCCTCTCTCATCTTCCTGAATATGGATGAATATATATCAACCTTTCAGCTGTCCCTCCTTCATGCTCTTGCCTCATTAATGCTCATATATTCAGGAATGTTAATGATGATGTTGTTGTTGTCCTCGGCGACAGGACAAACATGCAGAGGAGGTGAGGAAGAACAAGGAGCTGAAGGAGGAGGCCTGCCGGTAGACCAGGGGAGCAAGGGAGGAAAGAGAGAGAGAGTTTGGAAAAAAATGGAGAACGAGACAATGAGGAAGAAAAGGAATGAAAACAACAACCCAACGGAGAGAATGGATGAAAGGATGTGATGATGTCACCATTTGGAACACGTGCAGAAACTCCTCCTACCAACTCTACCTAGCAACAGGTGATGTCACACTGTTAGAACAGAAACATGAAGAGGTGTTGTTAGTCTGGAATGGTCGTGAGAGGGGGGGGGGGGGAGCAGATAGATGTGTGCATGTGAAACAGGACTGTATAGGTGCCCCACCTAGAGCCAGGGTGACAACAAGCAACATACTGTACAGAACACACACACACCACGCACGCACGCACGCACGCACACACACACACACACACACACACACAGTGAATATGTCCTTGATAATAGAACGCTCCACTCTGATCAGCAGAATCAACACACCAGTTCTGATGGAGGACTTTTCATCTGTTATTTCCTCCAGCACTGAATAAAGATGATGCCTTTTGCCAGCTAGGCTAAGCTAAGCTAAGCTAGGCTAAGATAAGCTAAGCTACGCTAAGATAACCCTCACAGAAATGTAGGTACTTCCATACCTCTGATAATGGATTGATTATTGATTGATGACATACATTTGAGTCACATAGATTAGAGCACAAACTGCACTCTGTTTGATGTAGACAGAATCACTCACTGTTGAAGCACAACTCAAAAGCACACGCTTCCAGAGACATGAGTACAGGACACTTAGCTCTCAGAGGAACATACAATAACCTGATTATGATTGGCTGACAGGATGGATTCGCTGTAAGTGCTTAATGCTGATTGGTTGACAGGATGGGTTTGCTGTAAGTGCTTGACCAATCCAATGGTGAGCTTTGCTTTTTGTGACTGTGCTGTTTGGTGAACCGTATGTGTTTGTTGTTTTTTCTATGAAAGAGGAAAGAGAGATGGAGGTGGGGTTGAGGTCACATGACTTGACTGTGTTTGGGGTTGATGTGGGGTTTTTACTGCAGTAGCTGTGTTATGTTGTCTCTCTACGGCACAGTCATTAAACGCTTGTCTGGACTGAACAACCTGGTCTCCTGTCTGTTTCACTGAACAACCTGGTGTGAAGAGTTTTCCAGGAGCATTTGATGTGCTGACGATCCAGAGACAGACAGATAGCTCCCTGGTCAACAGGCAGACAGCTCCCTGGTCAACAGGCAGACAGACAGACAGCTCCCTGGTCAACAGGCAGACAGACAGCTCCCTGGTCAACAGGCAGGTAGACACAGGAGAACCAGAGACAACAGCAGGTCTGATCCCCACAGATCAACTCCTCTACCGTAGAGACGGAGCCGGAGCCCCGGGTTAGGGTTAACCCTAACCCAGGTCAGGTCTGACATCCCAGAACACGGTCCAGCCTTCCTCTTAGTGTGGTGCTGCAAGGGAAACCACATGAAACTCAGGTCTGGTATTGCATCAGTCACTCAGTATACAGAGAGTGTGTGTGTGTACACTGAAGAGTGTTGAAAATAAGCACACAAACACAGATGCATTTTACTGTTTCTAGGAATTTATTTGTACATTTTGCTGCACAAAACAGTTGATAATCCTTTACAATAAAAGTTATTATTTTTTTTAACAAAACATAATATTTACAAAAAAGGTTTCCCTTTCCACAGGAGAAATGTTTTAAAACAGAATAAAAGTCAATAGAACTAAATCCTAACAGGAAACGTGACGGGAGAGAGGAAGTGAGAAACACAGAATCAACCTAAAGACATTTAAGAACTGAAGCCTCATCTTTAAACCACAGCTGAGAGGAGCAACAGGAGCAGAGCAGCAGCTTCTCCTCTTCAGTCCTTCAAACCTGACTCCTCCTCCTCCTCCTCCTCCTCCTCTCAGGTGATGATGATGTCGTCTCAGATGAGGAAGATGATGTCATCGGCCACCATCACCTGGTTGGCGTCCTGCATGCTGCTGAGGGCGGCGCGGGCCTCTGTGTCGCTGAAAGGTGATTGGCTGTCCTTGTTGACGCTCTCCATCAGGGACTTCATCCCGACAGACTGAGCGTGTGCAGACCTGAACACCTCCAGGAGAGAAGCCTTGAACTCCTTCAGCCTGGGGGGGGTCAATCAATAATACAATCAGTCAATCAATCGCTGTCAATCATCCAGGGATCAGGTGACAGCAGGGTTGCATTGGCCAATAGAAAGGCAGACACCCACCTGTCTGCAGACACACACATATGTCCCTCCTGGGGGGCCGCCACCATAGGCTCCTCCTCACTGGGTTTGGGGGTGCCGGCCTGGACTGGGGGGGGGGGGGGGTTAGACCAGTCACATGATATTAAGATTCCTCAACAGACTGATCCATAAAGTCATAAGTGGTTTGCTATGAATTAAAGTGTGTGTGTGTACACACGTGTGTCTGTGTGTGTATATATACACATACAGTATATATATATATATACACACGTGTGTGTGTTATTGAGGTCTCTTACTCTCAGGGACATCCTGCTCTCCTGAGAAGTCGTAGGGGTCATAGGTTGTGTCACCCTGGGAGCCACGGCGACCCCTGCAGGACAAACGGAGAACTACATCAGTCAGAGGGCAGTCTGGTTATTATAATAATAATAAATGCATTTATCTTGTATAGTGCAAAAGCAGTCAGCAAAAAGAACGATGTAAATAGTTATAGATTAAAAGCAAGTTTTAAGAAGCAGGTTTGGATGGTTTGAAGGAGGAGTGTGTGGTTTTGGAGTGTGTGGGTTTGGAGTGTGTGGGTTTGGAGTGTGTGGTTTTGGAGTGTGTGGTTTTGGAGTGTGTGGTTTTGGAGTGTGTGGTAGCCATGTGACTTCATGTCCTCTTCTGCCTCACACAAAATGGCAGAATCCACAAAACCTCATGATACACAATATCTCTCTTAACAGGACTGAGCTGCTCTTCCTCCCGGGGAAAGCCTGCCCTCTCCAAACACTTGTGATCTTCCCACTGCTGTCAGGACTGCAGAGTCACTATTGATCTTCCACCATAGATTGAAGACCAATCTCTTCACGCCCACTACCCCCCTGTACAAGTTTCTCTACTGTAAATAAATTAATAAAAAACTTTTTTTTTTTTTCTTCTTTCTTCTAGCATTGTGACTGCCAACAGCCCTAACCCCTAACCTGGTCCTAGCATAGATTACTTTATTTTATGATGACTGATGGACAGATGATTGACTTACTTAAACAAATGTATTTGTTGTAAGTCGCTTTGGATAAAGGCGTCTGATAAATGTCATAAATGTAAATGTCATCTCTGCTTTACCAGAGAAACAACTCTGCTCTGGTGAGACTTCAGCTCAGCTCAGCTCGGGGTGGATTGGAAAGTCATTTTATTTTTGTATAACAACTCTAAAGCCAAGTTTGTTTGATTTATCAAACAACCATAAGCCTTAATAACCCTAAACATGTAGATCGCATGATGAAACACTTCATGATGAGCAGAAACATGCAGTCATCACAACAGAAGCTTGCAAATTGCATACCAATTAGCCCATGAACCATGCTATCAGCATTAGCACATGAACCATGCTATCAGCATTAGCACATGAACCATGCTATCAGCATTAGCACATGAACCATGCTATCAGCATTACTCTGGTTTCCCTAAAAAGGCAGGACTCATGCGGGATTTGAACCCGGGACCTCTCGCACCCTAAGCGAGAATCATACCCTAGACCAACGAGCCAGCTGAAGGGAGCAGAGCAGACTCTAACCCCCCCTGCTCGCCTCCATGTGGCTGCTTTCAACTTCACACTCAGTGATGGGCATGTTTATGGTCCGTTAGATCGCCCTCTGGTGGCAGGAACTTGCAAACAAGGTCTGTCAGAGAGACCAGAGGCCTCATCCAAGTCATCGATTGCTTAAAGCACAAAGTGGTCACTACTTTGAGTCATGAGTGACAGCACAGCTGACCAATGAGGGAGCAGGGAGGGGGTGTGGTGTGTACCTCTTGCGCTGCTGCGTTGATGCCTCCTCTTCCTCCTCCTCCGAGTCCTGCTGCTTCCTGGACCGCTTCCTGTCCTTCTCCAGAACCTGTACACACACACACACAGTCTGTCACCTCCAGGTACCTCAGAGGAGAGGGTCTCTGTGGGTGGGGGGGGGGGGGTGGGCGTGTGTGTGCTGACCTTTTTGAAGTAGGCGAACTGGACCAGCTCCACGGCCAGCTCAGTGTCCTGCAGGTCCACGGTTCTGCTCATGCGGGCCTTGGCGTGGGCAGTTGACAGACGGATCAGAGTCTCCAACGTCCGGGCCGTCACTGGGGAGGTCTGAGGGGGGGGGTTGGGGGGTTAAAGACTGTCTGGGGGGGGGGGTTAAAGACTGTCTGGGGGTGTGTGTGTGTGGTAGCTCCACCCACCCTGGCGATGTCAGAGCCCGCCTGCTCCTGGCTCCTCAGCCTGGCGTACTCCTCTGAGATGTGATTGGCTGCGTCCTGGGTCAGCACCGGGGTCAGGACCTTGGCGATGTGGATGTACTTCCTCATAAACTCCTTACTCACAACCTTCTCCCTGCACCAATCACAACACACCACCTCACAACTACACCCTCCTGGGGGGGGGGGTGTTTATGTGGGGGTGTGTGTATGTGGGGGTGTGTGTATGTGGGGGGGTGTGTGTATGTGGGGGGGTGTGTATGTGGGGGGGTGTGGGTGTGGGGGGGTGTGTGTATGTGGGGGTGTGTATGTGGGGGTGTGGGGGGGTGTGTGTGTGGGTGTATGTGGGGGTGTGTGTGTGGGGGTGTGGGGGTGTGTGGGTGTACCTGCGTTTCTTGGAGCCGTGCAGCAGGTGGTTGTGTTTCTCGTAGATCTGCAGATCGTCCTGCTCCTCCTGAACGCCGTCAGGGTCCTCAGTGGCCAGGATGTCCACCGACGCCCCCATCGCCATGGCTACAACACACACACACACACACAATGCTGTATTCATTTAGTATTCAGTAGTAGTTCAGAGTGTCTGAGAGAGAGACTCGGTGTGTGTGTGTGTGTGTGTGTGTGTGTGTGTCTGCGGTGTGTGTGTGTCTGCTGTGTGTGTGTGTGTGTGTGTGTGTGTGTGTGTGTGTGTGTGTCTGCGGTGTGTGTGTGTCTGCTGTGTGTGTGTGTGTGTGTGTGTCTGCGGTGTGTGTGTGTGTCTGCGGTGTGTGTGTGTGTGTACCGGAGCCCTCCTCCTCCCGGGGGTCTCTGTAGCGGTGCATCCGCAGGACGTGGTCTGAGACGGCGCGGTCCTGCTGAGGGTCTCCATGGTCCAACATGATGAACAGCAGGTCGAAGCGGGACAGCAGGGAGTCCTGCAGGCCGATGTTCTCCATGGGGGTCTTATACTGGTCGTACTGGGGGGGAGACGGGGGGCGGTGAGTACCATCAGCTACTGTCACCCCCCCCCCTCTCACCCTCACCATCCCCCCCCCCACCACCCCCCTCCCCCCCCCCCCCCACCACCACCCCCTCACCACCCCCCTCCTCACCCTGCCATAGACGGGGTTGGCGGCGGCGAGCACGCTGCAGCGGGCATTGAGGCGGGCATGGATGCCAGCCTTGGCGATGGTGACGCGGCCCTGCTCCATCACCTCGTGGATGGCCGTGCGGTCCAGGTCAGACATCTTGTCAAACTCGTCGATGCAGACCACACCCCTGTCCCCCAGGACCATGGCCCCCGCCTCCAACCGCCGCTCACCTGGGGGGCACAGGCCAGTCACACAGTGTGTGTGTGTGTGTGTGGGTGTGTGTGTGTCTCTGAGGTGTGTGGGTGTGTGTGTACCTGTCTCCTGGTCGGTGGTGACAGCAGCGGTGAGGCCCACCCCTGAAGACCCCCGGCCCGTGGTGGCGATGGCGCGGGGGGCTGTGTGGAGGACGTAACGCAGCAGCTGAGACTTCGCCACTGATGGGTCACCTGGGGGGGGAGGGGTCAGGGGTCACCATTAGTGAACGGCCAATAGTGAGGATGGTAATAATATGATGAAGACCCCCAGCTCCCCACCCCCACCCTATCTGAGGAGCCGAGGAGACGAGGAGAGGAGATTAGAAGGCGAGGAGAGGAGAGGAGACTAGGAGGCGAGGAGACTAGGAGAGGAGACTAGGAGAGGAGACTAGGAGAGGAGACTAGGAGAGGAGACAGACCTATGAGCAGCAGGTTGATGTCTCCTCGGAGGCGGGACCCGTTGGCGAGCAGCTTCTCGGCCCCGCCCAGCAGCATGCAGAGGAGGGCCTTCTTTATGTACTCATGACCATGGATGCTGGGAGCCAGGGAGCAGGACAGCTGCTCAAACACATCCTACACACACACACACACACGTCAGACACACACACACACACGTCAGACACACACACACACGTCAGACACACACACACGGCTCTGCAGAGTGGCTTTAAACAGGACAGTCACACTTCTGCTGGTAATTAACTGGCCAATGAGAGACCTCTCAGCTCCATCTCCCGGCCAATGGAAGCAGGCGTAGGCCTCACCATGGAGCGAGCCTATGGTAGGAGACTGACCCTGGACATGGGAGGAGACTGACCGTGGAGCGAGCCTATGGGAGGAGACTGACCGTGGAGCGAGCCTATGGGAGGAGACTGACCGTGGAGCGAGCCTATGGGAGGAGACTGACCGTGGAGCGAGCCTATGGGAGGAGACTGACCGTGGACCAATGGGAGGAGACTGACCGTGGAGCGAGCCTATGGGAGGAGACTGACCGTGGAGCGAGCCTATGGGAGGAGACTGACCGTGGAGCGAGCCTATGGGAGGAGACTGACCGTGGAGCGAGCCTATGGGAGGAGACTGACCGTGGACCAATGGGAGGAGACTGACCGTGGAGCGAGCCTATGGGAGGAGACTGACCGTGGACCAATGGGAGGAGACTGACCGTGGAGCGAGCCTTGCTGAAGCTCTTGATCTTGGCGACGTCTGCGGCAGAGAAGGAGGGAGAGACGTCCTTCCTCATCTGCTTCACCTGGCAGGCGATCATGATGGTCCTGGGGGGATACGCTTACATTACAGGGGGGGGGGGGGGGGGGGGGGGTCTGCGGTGTGTGTGTGTGTGTGTGTGTGTTCCTCACCTGAAGGTGCCCGAGGTGT
>NC_139671.1:152457-157457 GCF_951799395.1 Argentina silus | reverse complement strand
CCGGACCCCTGGACCCCCGGACCCCCTCCCAGACCCCCGGACCCCCGCCCAGACCCCTGGACCCCCACCCAGACCCCCGAACCCCTTTTTTTTTTTTTTGTTTCCAAATCTGACATGTCTTGAGTTTCCTGGTTCTGAGCTCATGACTCTGCAACAACATTGAATTTCTGCATGACAATCCACAAGACAAATAGGAAACTAGTTTATTAGAGTTTCTCTATACAGTTTTCAGGAAGGTACAATGGTACACATTCAGTCAGAAATGTACACTGGAATGACTCATTCTTTTTCAAACTCATTTTTATGTCTGGATGAGAGACAAACAAATCTACAAACACACACACACATGCACACATGCACATATACACACAAGATATCACCATACACACACACACACTCTTCCATCCCTCAGTAGATGTCTTGGTGATACTGTCTAAAGGGAACGATCGCCTGGGAGGGAACTCAGGGACGAAGGTAGAAGTTAGTGTTGTGTTATTGAGCATTTCCATCCAAGCAAAGAAACTCTCATTTCAGACAAGAATATTTATAAATATTATAATATTGTAATAAACATGCCTTTCTCTCCCCTCAGACTGTATAGTTGGTCACTAAGCTGGAATGCTCTCAGGAACTAACCGGTTCTAAGTCTCTGTTCCTCTGGTGTTGGGTTAGGGTTAGGGTTAGGGTTTGAGTTAGGGTTCGGGTTAGGGTTAGGGTTTGAGTTAGGGTTCGGGTTAGGGTTAGGGTTTGAGTTAGGGTTTGGTGGGTTTGGGTTAGGGTTCGGGTTCGAGTTGGGGTTAGGGTTTGGTGGGTTAGGGTTAGAGTTCGGGTTCGAGTTGGGGTTAGGGTTTGGTGGGTTAGGGTTAGAGTTCGGGTTTGGTGGGTTAGGGTTAGAGTTCGGGTTCGGGTTAGGGTTAGGGTTTGGTGGGTTAGGGTTGGGGTTAGGGTTTGGTGGGTTAGGGTTGGGGTTAGGGTTTGGTGGGTTAGGGTTAGGGTTAGGGTTAGGGTTAGGGTTAGAGTTTGGTGGGTTAGGGTTGGGGTTAGGGTTTGGTGGGTTAGGGTTAGGGTTTGGTGGGTTAGGGTTAGAGTTTGGTGGGTTAGGGTTAGAGTTCGGGTTCGGGTTAGGGTTAGGGTTAGGGTTAGGGTTAGGGTTAGGGTTAGGGTTTGGTGTTGAAACCAGACTGGTGGATTTCTATTGGCTGACGCTTCTGGAGGCAATATATAGGAAATATCTTAGATTCTCCGTTTCAAACTGAAGAGATCCATCAGCTCCTCTAACACAGTCTGGTCCAAACCAGCAGGAACAACAGGAGCGTGGAGGAAATCCTAAATCTGATATTCCATCTGATAACAACCCATCATCATCTAATCAGTCTTACAATACTGACACATATTCAGTTGCACTTGTTGGATTTTATTTTTCAGATGCTGCTCATTATAGTAGAGGGACATGATGATCAACACAACACCGGGGGGGGGGGGGGGGGGAGGGGGAGACCAGGGGAGGGGTAGACCAGGGGAGTGGAGGGGAGGGGGGGGGGGGGCCAGGGGGGGGAAGGGGGGGGAAGGGGAGGGGAGGGGAGAGAGGGGGAGGGGGAGACCAGGGGAGGGGAGGGGAGGGGGAGACCAGGGGAGGTGAGACCAGGGGAAGGGAGGGGGAGACCAGGGGAAGACCAGGGCCTACAGAGTGCTCTGCCTCCTGCCCATGGGGAGGTTGGGGAGGGTGTAGCGCCCCCTGGTGCGTGCACCCAGGTACTGCCGCAGCAGCTGGTCCACCCTCTTCTGCTTGTTCCCTGACGCCGATGAACCCTCCGTAGCGCTTCTGGAGCGCCCTGCCAGGGCCAATCAGCTTCCTGTATCCATGGCGACCCTTCAGGAAGCCGCCAAAACGCTTGGACAGCTCAACGGGTATGTCCTCCTCCCCCTCCTCCCCCCCCTCCTCCTCCAGGCCCTCGCCCTCCTCTGTGGAGCCCGGGGGTGAGGAGTCGTAGTGGGAAGTGCGTGGCTCTGCAGGCTCCTCCTGGTCCCCATCCTGCTGGTAGCGCTCCAGGGCGACAGCTGAGTACTGCGCCTCCTCCTCTGCTCTCCTGGACACAGCGCCTCTGTCTGGTGGGGAGGGGAACTGCTGTGACTCTACAGCCTGGCGACACAGCTCCCAGGAGAGGGAGGGGGGCACCTGACCCTCGCATCCCAGCAGACACACCTGGGGAGGGGCAGAGGAGGGCAGAGAGAGCTGTTAACCTGCTGTAGGTAACTAACTGTTTAACCTGCTGTGAGCACCTAGCACCTAGCCTAGCACCTAGCCTAGCACCTAGCACCTAGCCTAGCACCTAGCCTAGCACCTAGCACCTAGCACCTAGGCCGGCCAGAAATCAGAAGGTTGCTGGTTCGATCCCCGCTCCAGGAGGGATCTGGATGTGAGCTGGTGACTGGAGGGTTGCTGGCATCATATCCAGGTCCCTACCACTGCCGTTGTGCCCTTGAGCAAGGCACTTAACCCCGAATTGCTCCAGGGGCGCTGACTTGGCTGACCCTGTGCCCAGAGCCCAGCGCTCTGTTCTCCCTGGAGGGGTGTGCACGTGTGTTGTCTCGGAGGGGGGGTGTGCAGTGCATGCGTGTGTGTTGTCTTGGGGGGGGGTGTGTGCAAAAAGACCCATTCCAACAATTGATGTGAATTGATTGCATGGCAAATAAACAGTCTTTCTTTCTTTTTTTCTTTTTTTTTTGCCTAGCACCTAGCACCTAGCACCTAGCACCTAGCCTAGCACCTAGCCTAGCACCTAGCACCTAGCCTAGCACCTAGCCTAGCACCTAGCCTAGCACCTAGCCTAGCACCTAGCACCTAGCACCTCTCCTAGCCTAGCACCTAGCCTAGCACCTAGCACCTAGCACCTAGCCTAGCACCTAGCACCTAGCACCTAGCCTAGCACACTATTGAGTGTGTGTGTGTGTGTGTGTGTGTGTGTGTGTGTGTGTGTGTGTGTGTGTGTAGAATGGGTAGAGAGGGAGCAGTGATCAGGATCCATCAACGGAAATTAATTATCCGCAGCAAATTAAATAGGCACGCCAGGGGATACTCTGCACCAATCTGAAGGGCTTGGAGTGTGTGTGTGTGTGTGTGTGTGTGTGTGTGTGTGTGTGTGTGTGTGTGTGTGTGTGTGTGTGCGTGTGTGTGCTGAGTTATGTGGAGGTGCTTGGCCTGAGATGTGTGTCAGTCTGCGGTAGATAAACATCAGCCTCTGGAGGTTCTGATAGGACCTGTCAATCACAGCAGTGAGCCGCTCCACTGATTACCGCTGACGATCACCCACGGCAACCAGCTGCTTCTGTCTGCTGCATCATTAGCTCAATTAGCAGCTAATGCTACATGATCGCCTCCTGTTTCTACTCAGACACGTGACTCCCTTACTGTTCCCCCTACTGTTCCCTCTACTGTTCCCTCTACTGTTCCCCCTACTGTTCCCCTTACTGTTCCCTCTACTGTTCCCTGTTCCCTCTACTGTTCCCTCTACTGTTCCCCCTACTGTTCCCCCTACTGTTCCCTCTACTGTTCCCCCTACTGTTCCCCCTACTGTTCCTCCTACTGTTCCCCCTACTGTTCCCTCTACTGTTCCCCCTACTGTTCCCTCTACTGTTCCCTCTACTGTTCCCTCTACTGTTCCCCCTACTGTTCCCCCTACTGTTCCCTCTACTGTTCCCTCTACTGTTCCCCTTACTGTTCCCTCTACTGTTCCCTCTACTGTTCCCCTTACTGTTCCCCCTACTGTTCCCTCTACTGTTCCCTCTACTGTTCCCTCTACTGTTCCCCCTACTGTTCCCTCTACTGTTCCCCCTACTGTTCCCTCTACTGTTCCCTCTACTGTTCCCTCTACTGTTCCCCTTACTGTTCCCTCTACTGTTCCCTCTACTGTTCCCCCTACTGTTCCCTCTACTGTTCCATCAACACCATTCTGAAGTTGTGTTGTTGTGTTCCAGTAAAGACAGGATGGCAGAGAGGAATCACACACACGCACACGCACACGCACACGCACCCACACACACCCACACGGAGGGCTCACCAGAGTGTTGAAGGCCTGCTGCTGGGGGCGGAGGCCACAGGACAGAGTGTCACTCCTGGCCGGACCACAGAGGCAGACCAGCAGCACCAGACTCCACACAGCCGACAACATCTCTGCTCTCTCAGACAGGCCTGGAGGCAGAGGGCATAGGGTGGAGGGGACAGGGTCTAGGGTGTAGGGTGGAGGGGACAGGGTCTAGGGTGGAGGGGACAGGGTCTAGGGTGTAGGGCGTAGGGGACAGGGTCTAGGGTGTAGGGTGGAGGGGACAGGGTCTAGGGTGTAGGGCGTAGGGTGTAGGACGTACCGTGTAGGGTGTAGGGTGTAGGGTGTAGGACGTACTGTGTAGGGTGTAGGGTGTAGGGCTGAGGGTGTAGGGTGTAGGGTGGAGGGTGTAGGGTGTAGGGTGGAGGGCACAGTCTGAGAAGAGAGGAGCGGGGGCACAGGGGAGGAGGGGGGAGATGAGGAGGGAAGAGAGTTAATGACACATATCAAACTGTTGATTTAAAGGGGTGACCATGGCAGAGGAGGGAGGAGCCTCATCCTCCACTAAATCACACTATCAATGAAGAGGACCAGGACCAGGCCTGAGCCTAACCCTAACCCTGAGCCTAACCCTAACCCTGAGCCTAACCCTAACCCTAACCCTAACCCTAACCTTGAGCCTAACCCTAACCCTGACCCTAACCCTGAGCCTAACCCTAACCCTGAGCCTAACCCTAACCCTAACCCTAACCCTAACCCTGACCCTGATCCTAACCCTAACCCTGACCCTAACCCTGAGCCTAACCCTAACCCTAACCCTGACCCTGATCCTAACCCTAACCCTGACCCTAACCCTGACCCTGACCCTAACCCTGATCCTAACCCTAACCCTGACCCTGACCCTAACCCTAACCCTGAGCCTAACCCTAACCCTAACCCTGACCCTGATCCTAACCCTAA
>NC_139671.1:147669-149757 GCF_951799395.1 Argentina silus | reverse complement strand
CCTCCCCTGGTGTTCTACCTCCCCCAGCCTCCCCTGGTGTTCTACCTCCCCCAGCCTCCCCCTGGTGTTCTACCTCCGCCAGCCTCCCCTGGTGTTCTACCTCCGCCAGCCTCCCTGGTGTTCTACCTCCCCCAGCCTCCCCCTGGTGTTCTACCTCCGCCAGCCTCCCCTGGTGTTCTACCTCCCCCAGCCTCCCCTGGTGTTCTACCTCCGCCAGCTCCCCTGGTGTTCTACCAGGTTGTCACCTGATCTATGGGGTTCCTTGTTGTTTTAACTTGTTATTAAAATACTTTATTTTTTATTTTTTTTAATGTGCTTCTGGACTCACCAGGAGCTCCCGAGCGAATTAATTATTAATTTATTAATTTAATTTGTATGAATTAATGAATTATGTTCACCAGTAGTGGAAGGCATTATAAAACAAAGGCCACCTCTCTGATCTCATCAGAGTACATGATTCAGAGGCACTACTGAACTCTTGTCCTCTTAAAACACTCAAAGTAATCAGACATTAGCATTGACAGCAGCAGAGCTAATTAATGGATTTAATTCTAGTTCCAGTAACGTTATTATGTATCTAAATCCACAGACACATGGATGCTTGTACCCATTAAAGCTCACCAACGTAAACGCTTACGGTGAAAATCAATCTGACGCACGAACATCAGTGATTTAACAAACTGCACACACTCACAACAGCTTCTCATCGATGCCCGTGGAGATTTAACAGAAGGATCTCAGATCCATGTCTATTGAGGATAACAAGAATCATCTAAAACAAATATTTGCTATAGATTTTGCTACAAATGTGTGTCAGTAATCCCAAGTGATACCTTGGTTTTATTATTATAATAAAGTTTTAATTACATTTAATTTGATATTAATAATGTTAAGTGACTAAATATGATTCATCTGGTTTATGAAGGAATGTGTTTTCATTTGTTCTTACAGTAGATTTTGCAGCTATATATATAACCATATACCATACTATATATAACCATATACCATACTATATATAACCATATACCATACTATATATAACCATATACCATACTATATATAACCATATACCATACTATATATAACCATATACCATACTATATATAACCATATACCATACTATATATAACCATATACCATACTATATATAACCATATACCATACTATATATAACCATATACCATACTATATATAACCATATACCATACTATATATAAACCATATACCATACTATATATAACCATATACCATACTATATATAACCATATACCATACTATATATAACCATATACCATACTATATATAACCATATACCATACTATATATAACCATATAAACCTCTGGTTTTATCCTCCTCATGAAACAATCAAGTCAAGTCAAGTTAGCATATTGATGGAATAATTGAAGGATTAAACCCCACGCTGCTTCTCTGGTCTGTCTGTGTCTGAGGGATGGAGAATCCATTAACAATATTCATTCTTCTTCACCAAAGTCTTCTGACCTACAGTCAAGGTTCTTGGACCTTCAGTCGAGGTTCTTTGGACCTACAGTCGAGGTTCTTGGACCTACAGTCGAGGTTCTTGGACCTAAGGCTACAGTGCAGCTACCTACAGTGTATGTTGTATTAGTTGTAGATACAAGAACTCTCATCCTCTCTTTCTCTCTGTCTCTGTCTCTCTCTCTCTCTCCCTCTCCCTCTCTCTTTCTCTCTCTCCCTCTTTCTCAGCAGGAGTGTTCTAATGAGCTCAGGTGAACCAGGTACAGGTGTCTCGTTAAGGAAGTACACACCTTCCGGGTGCCATGGCGATGAAGGCGAGGCAGAACGAGCCCAGGGAGAACGGCGTGCGCAACGGAAACAACGGCAAGTGAAGGTGAGAAGGTTATTTAAAGGATCAGAGACGGAGCCTGAATGAGCCGCAGGCAACACCAGAACCACCTCGCCATGACAACCTCACAACCACATCAGAAACACTGAAACAGCCAGAATCAGAATTAGAATACCCTGAGGATCCAGGACAGCAGGTCATCTTAAATCTATATTTAGTTGATATTTAGTTTCTCTCTACGAACACATCAACATCCTCTCTT
>NC_139671.1:127669-140169 GCF_951799395.1 Argentina silus | reverse complement strand
ACCCTCCCAGAGAGAACAACCCTAACCCTAACCCTAACCCTAACCCTCCCAGAGAGAACAACCCTAACCCTAACCCACTATGAAGAAGGTGAGAAATGTCTTTGTGGAATGACAAGTACGTGTTAACCATCAGAGAGGGTCTCTAGTGGCAGACGTACACGTCATTTAGCTGTCAGGCTGCAGCGAGATAGAAGACAGTGACCCGTTAGATCACCCTTCATGTGGCGTTCATTTTAGAACACATTCAGAACAACAAAATGTCCGTCCTTCAGCAGCCAACAGGTCAACTTGAAACACTGGCTTGGAACGTTGAAGACTCTGAGAAACCAAGTTCCTGTGATGAAGAAGATGGAGGAGGTGTTGTCCCTGGAGCGCGTGGTGGGGAGGGGGAGCTACGGGGTGGGGAGGGGGAGCTACGGGGTGGGGAGGGGGAGTTCCTGGGTGGGGAGGGGGAGTTACGGGGTGGGGAGGGGGAGCTACGGGGTGGGGAGGGGGAGTTACGGAGTGGGGAGGGGGAGCTACGGGGTGGGGAGGGGGAACTACGGGGTGGGGAGGGGGAGTTACGGGGTGGGGAGGGGGAGTTACGGGGTGGGGAGGGGGAGCTACGGGGTGGGGAGGGGTGTTTGTCTTCCTGTTTGAGAGATCCACCTGGTTCTACGGTCGGTTGTGACGGTCCGTCCCAGTCTAATACATCACTGACCTCTCTCCCTGTGTGTGTATGTGTGGGTGTGGGTGTGTGGGTGTGTGTGTGTGTGTTCTAGGAGCCTACGTGTGTAAGGGCCGCTGGCTGGTGCCCCTGGGGGAGGCCTTGTGTGTGAGCCCCTCCCTGCAGGTCTGTATCCCCCTTAAGGCACGGCGGGCCGCCCCTCTACCGCCCCCCCCTGGCCCACTGCTGGACATGCTGTCCTGCGACCCCGAGGCCCGGCCCACCGCTACTCAGCTGGAGGACAGGGTCCGCTCTGCTATTGGCCGATCTCTGTGACTCACAGTCAGTCAACAACACACTTATTGACTCTAGAATCACAAACCAGCGCCTGCAGATGCAGGAATTGAACCCACAACCCTGGTATTGTCGGTACCATGGTGATCAAGAACCCACTTCTGTGATGTTGTCACTAATAGTTAAAGCTGAGTATTTAGTAATGCTTTATGTTCAGTGATCGTCCAGATTTGTACCAAATATTTCACAGAAATGATTTTAATAATCATGGAATTAACTTAATGAGCCTTTATCTCTAGCAATTTGTAAAAACATGTATTGTGTGTTTATTGTAATAAATACATATTTATTGAACGTGTCTTAACTTGATTTGGTAAAGCAGTTATTGTTATTGATGACAATGGATTTCTTATATATCATTTTCTGAATTTAGAAGGGCTGTCAAAAACATCTGTTGCTGAGCAACCCAGAACTTTGTAGTCAAACTGCGTTTCACTGTTGTCACAACCTTTACAAACACTCTATTTTCAGCCAATCAGCACTCACCTGACAGATAAACAATGAATATAATCATCATTTATTTGTGTAATTCCTCCCAGAGAGATATTTCCTCTCTTCAGTACGGGTGTGAACTTGCTGGAGTCGTGTGAGACTTTCTAATCTACCGCTGCGGTTTGCTGCTGTTAAAAAGCACTCTGTCATCAACAGGAAATTAAACTCTGCCATTTCGATTGGTCCAGATTATACATCCGTTTTGGGATTCCAATATGTATTACAGTTATGACTGACCATCCGTCACAAGTTGACCTTCTAGAAACCTGAAGGTCCGATACTTACTGGATCAGGAGGCAGGAACAGCTAACTCCCTGTTACCAGAGAGAGCGAGAGAGAGAGAGAGAGAGAGAGAGAGAGAGAGAGAGAGAGAAGAGAGAGAGAGGGAGGGAGGGAGGGAGGGAGAGAGAGAGACACACACACACACACACAGAGACCAGGGGTGACATTTGACCTTTAGGCTGGCAGCAGTGGGATAGTGCTGTAGAGTCTTTAAACATTCCTCAGTCAGTGACATTTCCTCCTGGCCTCCCTCCCTCCTCGCTGCCTCCCTCCCTCCCTCCTCACTGCCTCCCTCCCTCCCTCCCTCCTGGCCTCCCTCCCTCCCTCCTCACTGCCTCCCTCCCTCCTGGCCTCCCTCCCTCCCTCCTCACTGCCTTCCTCCCTCCTGGCCTCCCTCCCGGCCTCCCTCCCTCCCTCCTCACTGCCTCCCTCCCTCCCTCCCTCCTGGCCTCCCTCCCTCCCTCCTCACTGCCTCCCTTCCTCCCTCCTGGCCTCCCTCCCTCCCTCCTCACTGCCTCCCTTCCTCCCTCCCTCCCTCCTGGCCTCCCTCCCTCCCGGCCTCCCTCCCTAATAAAACACCAGGTGACTTCTGACCTCCGCTCAGGGGCTTAGTCTGACACAGCCGTCCCCCCGCTGATTGGACAGAGAACACAGAGATGGAATTAGAATCTCTGTGTCAAATGAGGCGGTATGAGCCAATCACAGGCCATCGTAGGGGGTCTCCCTCATCTGGGGGCGGCGTCTGCAGGGGCGGAGCCTGGGCCGTTCTAGAACACGCCTCTAAGGGTCTCACAGAGGGACATTCCTTGGCTTTGCATCGCTGAAAACGTTTTGGCTTCTGCTGAAATGTTCTTTTAATGACAGGAAACTGAGTAACATAGTAACATAATAGAATAGAATATCTGCCATTTAGCTTTTATCTAAAATGACAGACTGGACCACAGACTCAAACTGAGCTGTTTATTCTGTGTGAAACTGAAGGAAGGCAGGAAGTCATCATAGTCAAATGTACTTTATTTCTTTGTTTCAACATCAGAAACGTAAAACAAGCGTCAAGTTTCCAAAGAAGGAGAAGCAGGGTTCCTAATCCAGGGTTTCAACAGCTTCGAACTGTCAATTCTACAACCAGGAGGGAAGGAGGAGGGGAGGGGGAGAGGGAAGGGAGGGAAGGAGGAGGGGAGGGAAGGAGGAGGGGAGGGAAGGGAGGGATGGAACAGGTTGTGGTCTCAGTCCAGGTGTTTCACCATATACGGTCCCTCCAGCTCATAGCCCAACTTCCTGTAGTAGTTCCTGGTTCCGACGCCTGAAACAAAAGGTTGAGAATGAGAGAGAGAGAGAGAGAGAGAGAGAGAGAGAGAGAGAGGGAGAGAGAGAGACAGAGAGAGAGGGAGACAGAGAGAGAGAGGGAGACAGAGAGAGAGAGAGAGAGAGAGAGAGAGAGGGAGAGACAGAGACAGAGAGAGAGAGAGGGAGAGACAGAGACAGAGAGAGAGAGAGAGAGAGAGAGAGAGAGGGAGAGACAGAGACAGAGAGGGAGAGAGAGAGAGACAGAGAGAGAGAGAGAGAGAGAGGGAGAGAGAAAGAGAGAGAGAGGGAGAGAGAGACAGAGAGAGAGGGAGACAGAGAGAGAGAGAGACAGAGAGACAGAGGGAGGGACAGAGAGAGAGAGACAAAGAGAGAGGGAGGGAGAGAGAGGGAGAGAGAGAGGGAGGGAGAGGGAGAGAGAGAGACAAAGAGAGAGGGAGGGAGAGAGAGAGAGGGAGGGAGAGGGAGAGAGACAGAGAGAGAGAGAGACAAAGAGAGAGAGAGAGAGAGAGAGAGAGACAGAGAGAGAGAGAGAGAGAGAGAGAGGGAGACAGAGAGAGAGAGAGAGAGAGGAGAGGACGGACCTGAGATGACGGCCAGCTTAGCCGAGCCGTGCTCCTCTCTGGCGATCCGTGCTGCTTCCTCCATCAACATCATCCCAAAGCCCTGGAGAAGAGGAGGGGGAGGAGGAGGAGGGGGAGGAGGAGGAGGAAGGGGAGGAGGAGGAGAAATCACTGAATAACACCCACTGTGTATGTGTGTGTGTGTGTGTGTGTGTGTGTGTGTGTGTGTGTGTGTGTGTGTGTGTGTGTGTGTGTGTTTACCTGGTGTTGGAACTTGCTGGGGTCTCTGCTGTTGATTGGCACCACGCTTCCATAGACATGCAGCTCACGCACGATGGACACGCCCCCTTTGAGCTCGGGGCGAAATGATTGGGCCGAGCAGCGGCGGAGACGCAGCAGACCAATCAGAATGTCCTGCTCAGGATCCTCGTAGGACAGGAACGTCTCCCAGCCTCCACTGGCCACGTAGTCCCTACGGACGAGCTCCACCTGGAGGCACACCCCCCCCCCCCACACACACACACACACACACACACACACACAGTTATGGTTCCAACCTGGGGCCATGGAGGGTTTCATAGAGGTGTGTGTGTGTGTTTGTTAGTGTGTGTGGGAATTTCATCATCCACCACCTGACCTCAGAGGTTACCTGGTAGGGTCGCACTTTGTGATGGATCTCCTGGATGCCGACCTCTCTGGTCCTCACGTCTCGACACTGCACACACACACACACACACACACACACACACACACACACACACACACACACACACACACACACACACACACACACACACACACACACACACACACACACACACACACACACACACACACACACACACACACACACACACACACACACACAGAGTTATGGTTCCAACCTGGGGCCATGGAGGGTTTCTAGAGGTGTGTGTAAGTAGTGGTAGTCTAGTGGTAGTGGTAGTCTAGTGGTAGTCTGGTGGTAGTCTGGTGGTAGTCTGGTGGTCTATTGGTAGTCTAGTGGTAGTCTAGTGGTAGTCTGGTGGTAGTGGTAGTCTAGTGGTAGTGGTAGTCTAGTGGTAGTGGTAGTCTAGTGGTAGTGGTAGTCTAGTGGTAGTCTAGTGGTAGTGGTAGTCTAGTGGTAGTGGTAGTCTAGTGGTAGTGGTAGTCTAGTGGTAGTGGTAGTCTAGTGGTAGTGGTAGTCTAGTGGTAGTCTAGTGGTAGTCTAGTGGTAGTGGTAGTCTAGTGGTAGTGTAGTGGTAGTGGTAGTCTAGTGGTAGTCTAGTGGTAGTCTAGTGGTAGTGGTAGTCTAGTGGTAGTCTAGTGGTAGTGGTAGTCTAGTGGTAGTCTAGTGGTAGTCTAGTGGTAGTGGTAGTCTAGTGGTAGTCTAGTGGTAGTGGTAGTCTAGTGGTAGTCTAGTGGTAGTCTAGTGGTAGTGGTAGTCTAGTGGTAGTCTAGTGGTAGTGGTAGTCTAGTGGTAGTGGTAGTCTAGTGGTAGTGGTAGTCTAGTGGTAGTCTAGTGGTAGTGGTAGTCTAGTGGTAGTCTAGTGGTAGTGGTAGTCTAGTGGTAGTCTAGTGGTAGTCTAGTGGTAGTGGTAGTCTAGTGGTAGTCTAGTGGTAGTGGTAGTCTAGTGGTAGTCTAGTGGTAGTGGTAGTCTAGTGGTAGTCTAGTGGTAGTCTAGTGGTAGTGGTAGTCTAGTGGTAGTCTAGTGGTAGTGGTAGTCTAGTGGTAGTCTAGTGGTAGTCTAGTGGTAGTGGTAGTCTAGTGGTAGTGGTAGTCTAGTGGTAGTCTGGTGGTAGTGGTAGTGGTAGTCTAGTGGTAGTCTAGTGGTAGTGGTAGTCTAGTGGTAGTGGTAGTCTAGTGGTAGTGGTAGTCTAGTGGTAGTCTAGTGGTAGTCTAGTGGTAGTCTAGTGGTAGTCTAGTGGTAGTGGTAGTCTAGTGGTAGTCTAGTGGTAGTCTAGTGGTAGTGGTAGTCTAGTGGTAGTGGTAGTCTAGTGGTAGTGGTAGTCTAGTGGTAGTCTAGTGGTAGTGGTAGTCTAGTGGTAGTCTAGTGGTAGTGGTAGTGGTAGTCTAGTGGTAGTCTAGTGGTAGTGGTAGTCTAGTGGTAGTGGTAGTCTAGTGGTAGTCTAGTGGTAGTCTAGTGGTAGTCTAGTGGTAGTGGTAGTCTAGTGGTAGTGGTAGTGGTAGTCTAGTGGTAGTCTAGTGGTAGTGGTAGTCTAGTGGTAGTCTAGTGGTAGTGGTAGTCTAGTGGTAGTCTAGTGGTAGTGGTAGTCTAGTGGTAGTCTAGTGGTAGTGGTAGTCTAGTGGTAGTCTAGTGGTAGTCTAGTGGTAGTCTAGTGGTAGTGGTAGTCTAGTGGTAGTCTAGTGGTAGTGGTAGTCTAGTGGTAGTGGTAGTCTAGTGGTAGTGGTAGTCTAGTGGTAGTGGTAGTGGTAGTCTAGTGGTAGTGGTAGTCTAGTGGTAGTCTAGTGGTAGTGGTAGTGGTAGTCTAGTGGTAGTGGTAGTCTAGTGGTAGTCTAGTGGTAGTCTAGTGGTAGTCTAGTGGTAGTCTAGTGGTAGTGGTAGTCTAGTGGTAGTGGTAGTCTAGTGGTAGTCTAGTGGTAGTGGTAGTCTAGTGGTAGTCTAGTGGTAGTGGTAGTCTAGTGGTAGTCTAGTGGTAGTCTAGTGGTAGTGGTAGTCTAGTGGTAGTGGTAGTCTAGTGGTAGTCTAGTGGTAGTGGTAGTCTAGTGGTAGTGGTAGTCTAGTGGTAGTGGTAGTCTAGTGGTAGTCTAGTGGTAGTGGTAGTCTAGTGGTAGTCTAGTGGTAGTCTAGTGGTAGTGGTAGTCTAGTGGTAGTGGTAGTCTAGTGGTAGTCTAGTGGTAGTCTAGTGGTAGTCTAGTGGTAGTGGTAGTCTAGTGGTAGTCTAGTGGTAGTCTAGTGGTAGTGGTAGTCTAGTGGTAGTCTAGTGGTAGTGGTAGTCTAGTGGTAGTGGTAGTCTAGTGGTAGTGGTAGTCTAGTGGTAGTCTAGTGGTAGTCTAGTGGTAGTCTAGTGGTAGTGGTAGTCTAGTGGTAGTCTAGTGGTAGTGGTAGTCTAGTGGTAGTCTAGTGGTAGTGGTAGTCTAGTGGTAGTGGTAGTCTAGTGGTAGTGGTAGTCTAGTGGTAGTGGTAGTCTGGTGGTAGTGGTAGTCTAGTGGTAGTCTAGTGGTAGTCTAGTGGTAGTCTAGTGGTAGTGGTAGTCTAGTGGTAGTCTAGTGGTAGTGGTAGTCTAGTGGTAGTGGTAGTCTAGTGGTAGTCTAGTGGTAGTGGTAGTCTAGTGGTAGTGGTAGTCTAGTGGTAGTCTAGTGGTAGTCTAGTTGTAGTGGTAGTCTAGTGGTAGTCTAGTGGTAGTGGTAGTGGTAGTCTAGTGGTAGTCTAGTGGTAGTCTAGTGGTAGTCTAGTGGTAGTTGTAGTCTAGTGGTAGTCTAGTGGTAGTCTAGTGGTAGTGGTAGTCTAGTGGTAGTCTAGTGGTAGTGGTAGTCTAGTGGTAGTCTAGTGGTAGTGGTAGTCTAGTGGTAGTCTAGTGGTAGTCTAGTGGTAGTCTAGTGGTAGTGGTAGTCTAGTGGTAGTCTAGTGGTAGTGGTAGTCTAGTGGTAGTCTAGTGGTAGTGGTAGTCTAGTGGTAGTGGTAGTCTAGTGGTAGTGGTAGTCTAGTGGTAGTGGTAGTCTGGTGGTAGTGGTAGTCTAGTGGTAGTCTAGTGGTAGTCTAGTGGTAGTGGTAGTCTAGTGGTAGTCTAGTGGTAGTGGTAGTCTAGTGGTAGTGGTAGTCTAGTGGTAGTCTAGTGGTAGTGGTAGTCTAGTGGTAGTGGTAGTCTAGTGGTAGTCTAGTGGTAGTCTAGTGGTAGTCTAGTTGTAGTGGTAGTCTAGTGGTAGTCTAGTGGTAGTGGTAGTGGTAGTCTAGTGGTAGTCTAGTGGTAGTCTAGTGGTAGTCTAGTGGTAGTTGTAGTCTAGTGGTAGTCTAGTGGTAGTCTAGTGGTAGTGGTAGTCTAGTGGTAGTCTAGTGGTAGTGGTAGTCTAGTGGTAGTCTAGTGGTAGTGGTAGTCTAGTGGTAGTCTAGTGGTAGTCTAGTGGTAGTGGTAGTGGTAGTGGTAGTCTAGTGGTAGTCTAGTGGTAGTCTAGTGGTAGTGGTAGTGGTAGTGGTAGTCTAGTGGTAGTGGTAGTCTAGTGGTAGTGGTAGTCTAGTGGTAGTCTAGTGGTAGTGGTAGTCTAGTTGTAGTGGTAGTCTAGTGGTAGTCTAGTGGTAGTCTAGTGGTAGTGGTAGTCTAGTGGTAGTGGTAGTCTAGTGGTAGTCTAGTGGTAGTCTAGTGGTAGTCTAGTGGTAGTCTAGTGGTAGTGGTAGTGGTAGTCTAGTGGTAGTCTAGTGGTAGTCTAGTGGTAGTGGTAGTCTAGTGGTAGTCTAGTGGTAGTCTAGTGGTAGTCTAGTGGTAGTGGTAGTCTAGTGGTAGTGGTAGTCTAAGTGGTAGTCTAGTGGTAGTCTAGTGGTAGTGGTAGTGGTAGTGGTAGTCTAGTGGTAGTGGTAGTCTAGTGGTAGTCTAGTGGTAGTGGTAGTCTAGTGGTAGTCTAGTGGTAGTCTAGTGGTAGTGGTAGTGGTAGTGGTAGTCTAGTGGTAGTGGTAGTCTAGTGGTAGTCTAGTGGTAGTGGTAGTCTAGTGGTAGTGGTAGTCTAGTGGTAGTCTAGTGGTAGTGGTAGTCTGGTGGTAGTGGTAGTCTAGTGGTAGTCTAGTGGTAGTGGTAGTCTAGTGGTAGTGGTAGTCTAGTGGTAGTCTAGTGGTAGTGGTAGTCTAGTGGTAGTGGTAGTTAGTCTAGTGGTAGTCTAGTGGTAGTCTAGTGGTAGTGGTAGTCTAGTGGTAGTCTAGTGGTAGTCTAGTGGTAGTCTGGTGGTAGTGGTAGTCTAGTGGTAGTCTAGTGGTAGTGGTAGTCTAGTGGTAGTGGTAGTCTAGTGGTAGTCTAGTGGTAGTGGTAGTCTAGTGGTAGTGGTAGTCTAGTGGTAGTGGTAGTCTAGTGGTAGTCTAGTGGTAGTGGTAGTCTAGTGGTAGTGGTAGTCTAGTGGTAGTCTAGTGGTAGTGGTAGTCTAGTGGTAGTCTAGTGGTAGTGGTAGTCTAGTGGTAGTGGTAGTCTAGTGGTAGTGGTAGTCTAGTGGTAGTGGTAGTCTAGTGGTAGTCTAGTGGTAGTGGTAGTCTAGTGGTAGTGGTAGTCTAGTGGTAGTGGTAGTCTAGTGGTAGTGGTAGTCTAGTGGTAGTCTAGTGGTAGTGGTAGTCTAGTGGTAGTCTAGTGGTAGTGGTAGTCTAGTGGTAGTCTAGTGGTAGTGGTAGTGGTAGTCTAGTGGTAGTCTAGTGGTAGTGGTAGTCTAGTGGTAGTGGTAGTCTAGTGGTAGTCTAGTGGTAGTGGTAGTCTAGTGGTAGTCTAGTGGTAGTCTAGTGGTAGTGGTAGTCTAGTGGTAGTGGTAGTCTAGTGGTAGTGGTAGTCTAGTGGTAGTGGTAGTCTAGTGGTAGTCTAGTGGTAGTCTAGTGGTAGTGGTAGTCTAGTGGTAGTCTAGTGGTAGTGGTAGTCTAGTGGTAGTGGTAGTCTAGTGGTAGTGGTAGTCTAGTGGTAGTGGTAGTCTAGTGGTAGTGGTAGTCTAGTGGTAGTCTAGTGGTAGTCTAGTGGTAGTGGTAGTCTAGTGGTAGTGGTAGTCTAGTGGTAGTCTAGTGGTAGTGGTAGTCTAGTGGTAGTGGTAGTCTAGTGGTAGTCTAGTGGTAGTCTAGTGGTAGTCTAGTGGTAGTTGTAGTGGTAGTCTAGTGGTAGTCTAGTGGTAGTCTAGTGGTAGTGGTAGTCTAGTGGTAGTCTAGTGGTAGTCTAGTGGTAGTGGTAGTCTAGTGGTAGTCTAGTGGTAGTGGTAGTCTAGTGGTAGTCTAGTGGTAGTCTAGTGGTAGTGGTAGTCTAGTGGTAGTCTAGTGGTAGTCTAGTGGTAGTGGTAGTCTAGTGGTAGTGGTAGTCTAGTGGTAGTGGTAGTCTAGTGGTAGTCTAGTGGTAGTCTAGTGGTAGTGGTAGTCTAGTGGTAGTGGTAGTCTAGTGGTAGTGGTAGTCTAGTGGTAGTCTAGTGGTAGTGGTAGTCTGGTGGTAGTGGTAGTCTAGTGGTAGTCTAGTGGTAGTCTAGTGGTAGTGGTAGTCTAGTGGTAGTCTAGTGGTAGTCTAGTGGTAGTCTAGTGGTAGTCTAGTGGTAGTCTAGTGGTAGTCTGGTGGTAGTGGTAGTCTAGTGGTAGTCTAGTGGTAGTGGTAGTCTAGTGGTAGTGGTAGTCTAGTGGTAGTGGTAGTCTAGTGGTAGTCTAGTGGTAGTCTAGTGGTAGTGGTAGTCTAGTGGTAGTCTAGTGGTAGTCTAGTGGTAGTGGTAGTCTAGTGGTAGTCTAGTGGTAGTCTGGTGGTAGTGGTAGTCTAGTGGTAGTCTAGTGGTAGTGGTAGTCTAGTGGTAGTGGTAGTCTAGTGGTAGTCTAGTGGTAGTGGTAGTCTAGTGGTAGTGGTAGTCTAGTGGTAGTGGTAGTCTAGTGGTAGTCTAGTGGTAGTGGTAGTCTAGTGGTAGTGGTAGTCTAGTGGTAGTCTAGTGGTAGTCTAGTGGTAGTGGTAGTCTAGTGGTAGTCTAGTGGTAGTGGTAGTCTAGTGGTAGTGGTAGTCTAGTGGTAGTCTAGTGGTAGTCTAGTTGTAGTGGTAGTCTAGTGGTAGTCTAGTGGTAGTCTAGTGGTAGTCTAGTGGTAGTGGTAGTCTAGTGGTAGTCTAGTGGTAGTGGTAGTCTAGTGGTAGTCTAGTGGTAGTGGTAGTCTAGTGGTAGTCTAGTGGTAGTCTAGTGGTAGTCTAGTGGTAGTGGTAGTCTAGTGGTAGTCTAGTGGTAGTCTAGTGGTAGTGGTAGTCTAGTGGTAGTGGTAGTCTAGTGGTAGTCTAGTGGTAGTCTAGTGGTAGTCTAGTGGTAGTCTAGTGGTAGTGGTAGTCTAGTGGTAGTCTAGTGGTAGTGGTAGTGGTAGTCTAGTGGTAGTCTAGTGGTAGTCTAGTGGTAGTCTAGTGGTAGTCTAGTGGTAGTGGTAGTCTAGTGGTAGTGGTAGTGGTAGTCTAGTGGTAGTCTAGTGGTAGTCTAGTGGTAGTGGTAGTCTAGTGGTAGTGGTAGTCTAGTGGTAGTCTAGTGGTAGTGGTAGTCTAGTGGTAGTGGTAGTCTAGTGGTAGTCTAGTGGTAGTGGTAGTGGTAGTCTAGTGGTAGTCTAGTGGTAGTGGTAGTCTAGTGGTAGTCTAGTGGTAGTGGTAGTCTAGTGGTAGTCTAGTGGTAGTGGTAGTGGTAGTCTAGTGGTAGTGGTAGTCTAGTGGTAGTCTAGTGGTAGTCTAGTGGTAGTCTAGTGGTAGTGGTAGTCTAGTGGTAGTCTAGTGGTAGTGGTAGTCTAGTGGTAGTCTAGTGGTAGTCTAGTGGTAGTCTAGTGGTAGTGGTAGTCTAGTGGTAGTGGTAGTCTAGTGGTAGTCTAGTGGTAGTCTAGTGGTAGTGGTAGTCTAGTGGTAGTCTAGTGGTAGTCTAGTGGTAGTCTAGTGGTAGTCTAGTGGTAGTCTAGTGGTAGTGGTAGTCTAGTGGTAGTGGTAGTCTAGTGGTAGTGGTAGTCTAGTGGTAGTCTAGTGGTAGTCTAGTGGTAGTGGTAGTCTAGTGGTAGTGGTAGTCTAGTGGTAGTGGTAGTCTAGTGGTAGTCTAGTGGTAGTCTAGTGGTAGTGGTAGTCTAGTGGTAGTCTAGTGGTAGTCTAGTGGTAGTGGTAGTCTAGTGGTAGTGGTAGTCTAGTGGTAGTCTGGTGGTAGTCTAGTGGTAGTGGTAGTCTAGTGGTAGTGGTAGTCTAGTGGTAGTCTAGTGGTAGTCTAGTGGTAGTCTAGTGGTAGTGGTAGTCTAGTGGTAGTGGTAGTCTAGTGGTAGTCTAGTGGTAGTGGTAGTCTAGTGGTAGTCTAGTGGTAGTCTAGTGGTAGTCTAGTGGTAGTCTAGTGGTAGTGGTAGTCTAGTGGTAGTCTAGTGGTAGTCTAGTGGTAGTCTAGTGGTAGTCTAGTGGTAGTGGTAGTCTAGTGGTAGTCTAGTGGTAGTGGTAGTCTAGTGGTAGTCTAGTGGTAGTGGTAGTCTAGTGGTAGTCTAGTGGTAGTGGTAGTCTAGTGGTAGTCTAGTGGTAGTGGTAGTCTAGTGGTAGTCTAGTGGTAGTCTAGTGGTAGTCTAGTGGTAGTGGTAGTCTAGTGGTAGTCTAGTGGTAGTCTAGTGGTAGTGGTAGTCTAGTGGTAGTCTAGTGGTAGTCTAGTGGTAGTCTAGTGGTAGTCTAGTGGTAGTGGTAGTCTAGTGGTAGTCTAGTGGTAGTCTAGTGGTAGTCTAGTGGTAGTCTAGTGGTAGTCTAGTGGTAGTCTAGTGGTAGTGGTAGTCTAGTGGTAGTCTAGTGGTAGTCTAGTGGTAGTGGTAGTCTAGTGGTAGTCTAGTGGTAGTGGTAGTCTAGTGGTAGTCTAGTGGTAGTGGTAGTGGTAATTAGTGGAGACAAGCTGGTGAAGTTAGAAGTTACCCCTGGTGTGATGACGCCCCTGATGACACCTGTGTGTGTGTGTGTGTGTGTGTGTGTGTGTGTGTGTGTGTGTGTCTCACCTCTGTTCCCATGTCCTTCATCCTAGCCAGAGCTAGCTCCCGCAGGTTACCATGCTCCACCCCAGAACTCACCAGAGGCATGGGGATGTCCCTGAGGGAGGGAGGGAGGGAGGGAGGGAGGGAGGGAGGGAAGGAGGGAGAGAGAGGTAAAGGGCAATACCATGAGCTTCAATTATTTGTATGCCTTATACTTTAGGTTGTGTGTGTGTGTGTGTGTGTGTGTGTGTGTGTGTAGGGAGTGGTCTGACCTCTGAA
>NC_139671.1:107669-117669 GCF_951799395.1 Argentina silus | reverse complement strand
AACGTGTGTGTGTGTGTGTGTGTGTGTGTGTGTGTGTGTGTGTGTGTGTGTGTGTGTGTGTGTGTGTGTGTGTGTGTGTGTGTGTGTGTGTGTGTGTGTGTGTGTGTTATTCTGGTCTGAGTGTTGTGTTGTTGAGGAAGAGAAGAGTCTTATTTTAACTCTGGCCATGTGAAACAGACATCAAGTTGTTAATGTTAAATTGTGTGTGTAGTACCTTATTAACCCCCTCTAGGCTACATATTGTATTTTGTAAACAACGTTTCTGAGTGGCTTTGTAGAGGACTTCTAATGGTGGGGGACTTCTAATGGTGGAGGACTTCTAATGGTGGGGGACTTCTAATGGTGGAGGACTTCTAATGGTGGAGGACTTCTAATGGTGGGGGACTTCTAATGGTGGAGGACTTCTAATGGTGGGGGACTTCTAATGGTGGAGGACTTCTAATGGTGGAGGACTTCTAATGGTGGAGGACTTCTAATGGTGGGGGACTTCTAATGGTGGAGGACTTCTAATGGTGGAGGACTTCTGAACCTAGAGCTCTCATATCATCAGCCTTCTGAGACTCATAGTTGTGGGCAACAAGTGTGCCTCAATCATTAACAACAGAGTGTGAGTGTGAGTGTGAGTGTGAGTGTGAGTGTGAGTGTGAGTGTCTGTGTCTGTGTCTGTGTCTGTGTGTGTGTGTGTGTGTGCACATTCATTAATCCTGCCTCCTCTCCACCATCAGAAAAGGAGCTGAAGACCAGATGTGTGGTGGAGATGGAGGGCAGGCAGACAGTCATCCACCCAGCCAGCACTAACCTTAGCCAGGGAGACCCCAGGTAGGCCTGACCTCTGACCTCTGACCCCAGCCAGCACTAACCTTAGCCAGGGAGACCCCAGGTAGGCCTGACCTCTGACCTCTGACCCCAGCCAGCACTAACCTTAGCCAGGGAGACCCCAGGTAGGCCTGACCTCTGACCTCTGACCCCAGCCATCACTAACCTTAGCCAGGGAGACCCCAGGTAGGCCTGACCTCTGACCCCAGCCATCACTAACCACAGCCAGGAAGACCCCAGGTAGGCCTGACCTCTGACCCCAGCCAGCACTAACCTCAGTCAGGGAAACCCCAGGTAGGCCTGACCTCTGAACCAAGGTAGGCCTGACCTTTGACCCTAGGTAGGATTATTCACCTTGAACTCCTCTTATAGTACTTTGCTACTATAATCAAGGTCCTACCTGTGCTATAATCAAGGTCCTACCTGTGCTATAATCAAGGTCCTACCTATGCTTGAGCAGCTGTGTTAGTGATCACAGGACTGTATCTACGAGAGGTGAGCTGTGGACCATCCACGCTGTTCCATGATTAGAATCATCTTATTAGAATCATGGACTGTGTCTCTGAGGGTTCAAGTTGTTTTGCTCCCCCACTGGTCTCAATAGTAAACTACCTCTCCTGGCTGGGTATTGATGCTAGCTGGGTGTTGATGCTAGCTGGGTGTTGATGCTAGCTGGGTGTTGAGTCTAACCTGAATCTAACCGGTCTGGTCACTGCATGTGCATGCTTAGACCTAGCTCCAGCCCCCCCCCCCCCCCCCCCCCCCTCCACCCTTCCCTCTCCTTCTCTTTAAGGGTGTGTCTGTCCTGCTCCGTCCTGCTCAGTCAGTCAGTCATCAGCGTGCAGGTGAGACAGTCCCAGGGGATTGGCTCGTGATCATGTGACCTGTCTGCAAGTATTCTCCAGCTGATTGGCAGCTTGATCCTTCAGCTCAGCAGGAGCAGGCATGTCCTCTGTGTAACCATAGTGATTTCTGCTCTGACACGCCTCTCTGCTCTCCCCTGCCCCGGGCCTCACTGTGAACCGGTTCTGCAGGATTCTAGAACCAGGCTTCACCCTTCTAGAACCCCTTCCCACATTCCAAGCACTCTACAGAGGCAGGCAGCTTCTGATTGGTTGAGACTTTGTCTGATGAGGTCCAAACCCCTCCAGCCCTGGTCTAGGGCTTTTACCCTGTAGAAACCCCCTTTCACAGAATTGAGCTAAATTAGCGAGACATGACAGTTTATTTTCACAATGATTCAAACCCTCACCCTGACCCCAACCATAACCCCAACCCTAACCCTAACCCTGACCCTCACCCTGACCCTTACCATCCTGACCCTAACCACCCTAACCCTGACCCTAACCCTGACCCTCACCCTGACCCTGACCCTGACCCTGACCCTAACCCTAACCCTGACCCTCACCCTGACCCTAACCGCCCTGACCCTCACCCTGACCCTGACCCTAACCCTAACCCTAACCCTGACCCTCACCCTGACCATCCTGACCCTAACCACCCTGACCCTCACCCTGACCCTAACCCTAACCCTGACCCTGACCCTGACCCTAACCACCCTGACCCTGACCCTGACCCTAACCCTAACCCTGACCCTCACCCTGACCCTAACCACCCTGACCCTGACCCTGACCCTCACCCTCACCCTGACCCCAACCCTCACCCTAACCCTGACCCTAACCACCCTGACCCTGACCCTGACCCTAACCACCCTGACCCTCACCCTGACCCTGACCCTCACCCTGACCCTCACCCTAACCCTAACCCTGACCCTCACCCTGACCCTGACCCTGACCCTAACCACCCTGACCCTAACCCTGACCCTAACCACCCTGACCCTGACCCTAACCACCCTTACCCTAACCCTGACCCTGACCCTAACCACCCTGACCCTCACCCTAACCCTAACCCTAACCCTGACCCTCACCCTGACCCCAACCCTAACCCTGACCCTCACCACCCTGACCCTAACTCTGTTATGTCTTTTATTTCATGTGTCCAGGAATCAACCAAAGGTGAGTCTGATCTATATATCTACATATCTATATACCTACATATCTATATACCTACATATCTATATACATATCTACACTCACCGAGCACTTTATCAGGAGCACCTGTACACCTTCTCATGGTGGAGGAACACCTGTACACCTTCTCATGGTGGAGGAACACCTGTACACTTTCTCATGGTGGAGGAACACCTGTACACCTTCTCATGGTGGAGGAACACCTGTACACCTTCTCATGGTGGAGGTGGTGGAACACCTGGACACCTTCTCATGGTGGAGGTGGTGGAATGGTGTAAGGAATGTTTTCTTGACACTCTTTGGGCCCGTTAATACCAATCAGTCATCTCTTGAATGCCACAGCCTATTTGAGTGTTGTTGCTGACCATGTGCATCCCTTCATGGCCACAATTGACCCATCTTCTAATGGCTACTTCCAGCATGATAATGCACCATGTCACAAAGCAAAAGTCGTCTCAAACTGGTTTCATGAACATGACAATGAGTTCAGTGTTCTTCAGTGGCGTTCCCAGTCACCAGATCTGAATCCAAAAGAACACCTTTGGGATGTGGTAGAACAGGAGATTCACAGCTTGAAAGTGTACCTGAAAAATCTGCAGGAATTGCGTGATGCAATCATGTCATCATGAACCAGAATCTCAAAGGAATGTTTCCAATATCTTGTGGAATCAACGCCACGAAGAATTGAGGCTGTTTTGAGAGCAAAGGGAGGCCCTACCCAGTATTAGTATAATGTTGTATTAAAGGGAGGCCCGACCCAGTATTAGTATAGTGTTGTAATAAAGGGAGTATTACCCAGTATTAGTATAGTGTTGTAATAAAGGGAGTATTACCCAGTATTAGTATAGTGTTGTAATAAAGGGAGTATTACCCAGTATTAGTATAGTGTTGTAATAAAGTGCTCGGTGAATGGATGTATCTGTATACATACATATATATACCCTGTGTATGAAGGCGTGGCCAGGAAGGATCAGCTGACTGTATTTGTCCTCCCAGGTGTTTGCGTACGACCACTGCTTCTGGTCCGTGGACCAATCACAAGAGAGGTTTGCAGGTCGGTGGGTTTTAATAAAGTTTTTCTGTTCTCATTCAGAATCTGTATTGGAATTCCTGTTTGGAATGTTGGTTGTGTACACAGTGGTAACCCTGGTGATTACAGGACACAATGTGTCTTTGTGTATGTGTGTGTGTGTATGTGTGTGTGTGTGTGTGTGTGTGTGTGTGTGTGTGTGTGTGTGTGTGTGTCAGGTCAGGACGTTGTGTTCCAGTGTCTGGGGGGGAGTCTCCTGGACAACGCGTTCCTAGGCTACAATGCCTGTATCCTGGCCTACGGACAGACTGGTCTCTCTCATTTCAACATTTAAAAACATCCAAAACAACATTCAATGCTGGCTGTTTTGATTGGCCTCACTGACGTGTGTGTCTGTCTGTGTGTGTATGCCTGCCTGTGTGTGTGTGTGTGTGTGTGTGTGTGTGTGTGTGTGTGTGTGTGTGTGTGTGTGTGTGTGTGTCTTCAGGCTCAGGGAAGTCGTTCACCATGATGGGTTCAGCAGAGCAGCCAGGTCTGATCCCTCGTCTGTGCAGCAGTCTGTTTGAGCGGGTGTGGGCGGGAGGGGGAGGGGGAGGGGGAGGGCTTCACCGTGGAGGTCTCCTACATGGAGATCTACAATGAGAAGGTCTGGGACCTGCTGGAGCCTAAAGGGTGAGGAGATCCTGCTCTCCGTCATCTCTTCCCTTCTATGAACGAAATACTGTCCCTCTCTATCACTTGAACAATCTCCCTCCCTCCCTCCCTCCCTCCCTCCCTCTCCCCCTCCCTCCCTCCCTCTCCCCCTCTCCCCCTCCCTCCCTCCCTCCATCTCCCCCTCCCTCTCCCCCTCCATCTCCCCCTCCCTCTCCCCCTACATCTCCCCCTCCCTCTCTCCCTCCCTCTCCCCTTCCATCTCCCCCTCCCTCCCTCCCTCCATCTCCCCCTCTCTCCCTCCCTCTCCCCCTCCATCTCCCCCTCCCTCCCTCCATCTCCCCCTCCCTCCATCTCCCCCTCCCTCCATCTCCCCCTCCCTCCCTCCATCTCCCCCTCCCTCCATCTCCCCCTCCCTCCCTCCATCTCCCCCTCTCTCCCTCCCTCTCCCCCTCCCTCCCTCCATCTCCCCCTCTCTCCTTCCCTCTCCCCTTCCATCTCCCCCTCCCTCCCTCCCTCCATCTCCCCCTCCCTCCCTCTCTCCTTCCCTCTCCCCTTCCATCTCCCCCTCCCTCCCTCTATCTCCCCCTCTCTCCCTCCCTCTCCCCCTCCATCTCCCCCTCCCTCCCTCCATCTCCCTCTCCCTCCCTCTCCCCTTCCATCTCCCCCTCCCTCCCTCCATCTCCCCCTCTCTCCCTCCTTCTCCCCCTCCATCTCCCCCTCCCTCCCTCCCTCCCTCCCTCCCTCCCTCCCTCTCTCTCTCTCTCAGAAGTCGCCAGGCTTTGAGAGTAAGAGAACACCAGGTTCTGGGGCCCTACGTGGACGGCCTGTCCCACCTGGCTGTAGCTAGCTATGAGGTACTGCCTGTCTGTCTGCCTGTCTGCCTGTCTGCCTGTCTGTCTGCCTGTCTGTTTGTCGGCCTGCCTGTCTGTCTGTCTGCCTGTCTGTCTGCCTGTCTGCCTGCCTGTCTGTCTATCTGTCTGTCTGTCTGTTTGTCTGCCTGCCTGCCTGTCTGTCTGTCTGTCTGTCTGTCTGTCGCTAGCTATAAGGTACTGCCCCCCCCCTCCCCCCTCCCCCCCCCTCCCCCCCCTCCAGGACATAGAGTGTCTGATGTCGGAGGGTAATAAGTCCAGGACGGTCGCCGCCACCAACATGAATGAGGAGAGCAGTCGATCTCACGCTGTCTTCAACATCATCCTCACACACACACTCCTGCAGGCTGGGGTGAGACACACACACACACACACACACACACACACTCACACTCACACTCACACTCACACTCACACTCACACTCACACTCACACTCACACTCACACACACACACACACACACACACACACACTCCTGCAGGCTGGGGTGAGACACACACCCACATACACACACACACACTCACACACACACTCACACTCACACACACACACTCCTGCAGGCTGGGGTGAGACACACACACACACACACACACACACACACTCACACTCACACTCACACACACACACACCCACACACACACACACACACACACACACACTCCTGCAGGCTGGGGTGAGACACACATACACACACACTCACACACTCACACACACACACACACACACACACTCCTGCAGGCTGGGGTGAGACCCCCCCCCCCCCTCTGACAGTGCTTGCCCCCTGCTGCAGACGCGGGGGGAGAGGGGGGAGAGGGTGAGCAGACTGAGGCTGGTGGATCTTGCCGGCAGTGAGAGGACAGACAAGACAGGAGCAGCAGGACCCCGTCTGAGGGAGGCCAGCAACATCAACAAGTACACACACACACACACACACACACACACACAGTATATAGACACACACACACACACAGTATACACGTACACACACACACACACACACACACACACACACACACACACACACACACACACACAGTATATAGACACACACACACACACACAGTATACACGTACACACACACACACACACACACACACACACACACACACACAGTATACACACACACAGGATACACACACACACAGTCTCCACACACACACACACACACACACACACACACACACACACACACACACACACACACACAGTATACACACACACACACACACACACACACACACACAGTATATAGACACACACACAGTATATAGACACACACACACACACACACACACACACACACACACACACACACACACACACCCCCAGGCAGTGAGAGGGCAGCCAAGACCAGAGCCCTGACAACATCAAGAATAACGTTCTGCCTGTCTCAACCAATCACACGCTTACACACACATCTTCCTCCTCCTCCTCTTCCTCCTTCTCCTCCTCCAGGTCTCTGAGCACCCTGGGAGCAGTCATCTCAGCGCTGGCTGATCAGGGACCCGGGAAGAACAGGAGCAAGTTTGTTCCCTACAGAGACTCAGTCCTCACCTGGCTGCTCAAGGTACCAACCCTAACCTGACCCTGACCCTAACCTAATCCTAACCCTAACCTGACCCTAACCTGACTCTGACCCTAACCCTGACCCTAATCCTAACCCTAACCTGACCCTAACCTGACCCTAACCTGACCCTAATCCTAACCCTAACCTAACCCTAACCTGACCCTAACCTGACCGTAATCCTAACCTGACCCTGACCCTAACCTGACCCTAACCCTAACTCTAACCCTAACCTGACCGTAATCCTAACCTGACCCTGACCCTAACCTGACCCTAACCTGACCCTAACCTAACCCTGACCTGACCCTGACTTAGAAAACAAACCAAAACAACTGGAGGAACTTATTCTTTAAGTTTATTACAAACCACAAATCAGCCAATGAAGAGTGTCCTCCATCCCCTCTCTACCGCCCCTACAGGACAGCCTGGGGGGTAACAGCCGCACGGCCATGGTTGCCACGGTGAGCCCCGCGGCAGACAGCTATGACGAGACCCTGTCCACGCTCCGCTACGCCCACCGGGCCAAGAGCATCATCAACCACGCCGTCGTCAATGACGACCCCAACGCCTCCATCATCAGACAGCTGAGGGAGGAAGTGGAGAAACTACGAGACCAGCTGACCCAGGCCGAGGTGGGGGGGGGGGTGTTGGGACTAACGTCAGTGTGTGTGTGTGTGTGTGTGTGTGTGGTGTGTGTGTATGTGTGTGTGTGTGTGTGTGTGTGTGGGGGGGGGGGGGGGGTGTTGGGACTAACGTCAGTGTGTGTGGTGTGTGGTGAGTGTGTGTGTGTGGGGGAGGGTGTGGGGGGGTGTGTTGGGACTAACGTCAGTGTGTGTGTGTGTGTGTGTGTGTGTGTGTGTGTGTGTGTGTGTGTGTGTGTGTGTGTGTGTGTGTGTGTGTGTGTGTGTGTGTAGGCCCTGATAGCTCCAGAGCTGGAAGAACGTCTCCAGGAGTCAGAGTTGTTGATGCAGCAGATGACCGTCACCTGGGAGCAGAAACTCAGGAGGACTGAGGCCATTGCTCAGGTACACAGAGGGAGACAGAGTGTGTGTGTGTGTGTGTGTATATATATTGATGTGTGTGTATATACAGTTAGGTCACATCCAGGAAGGGTTTAGGAATTACAGCTCTTTTATATGTAACCCCCTCTTTTAAAAGGGACCAAAAGTAATTGGACAATTGACTCAAAAGCTGTTTCATGGACAGGTGTGGGCTATTCCTTTGTTATTTCTTTATCAATTAAGCAGGTAAAAGGTCTGAGTTGATTCCAAGTGTGGTATTTGCATTTGGAAGCTGTTGCTGTGAACGCACAACATGCGGTCAAAGGAGCTCTCAATGCAAGTGAAACAGGCCGTCCTTACATCTTGCAAAACAGAAAAATCCATCAGAGATAGCAGCAACATTAGGAGTGGCCAAATCAACAGTTTGGTACATTCTGAGAGAAAAAGAACACACTGGTGAGCTCGGCAACACAAAAAGGCCTGAATGTCCACAGAAGACAACAGTGGTGGATGATCGCTGGATCCCTCACATGGTAAAGAAAAACCCCTTCACAACATCCAGCCAAGTGAAGAACACTCTCCAGGAGGTCAGCATGTCATTATCCAAGTCTACCATAAAGAGAAGACTTCGCAAGAGCAAATACAGAGGGTTCACCACAAGGTGCAAACCATTCATAAGCCTTAAGAATAGAAATTAGACTTTGCCAAAAAAACATCTAAAAAAGCCAGCCCTGTTCTGGAACAGCATTCTTTGGACAGATGAAACTAAGATCAACCTGTACCAGCATGATGGGAAGAAAAACATATGGAGAAGGCTTGGAACTACTCATGATCCGAAGCATACCACATCATCTATAAAACACGGTGGAGGCAGTGTGATGGCATGGGCATGCATGGCTTCCAATGGCACTGGGTCACTAGTGGTTATTGATGATGTGACAGAAGACAGAAGCAGCCGGATGAATTCTGAAGTGTTTAGGGATATACTGTCTGCTCAGATTCAGCCAAATTCAGCAAAGTTGAATCGACAGCGCTTCACAGTTCAGATGGACAATGACCCAAAACATACTGCGAAAGCAACCCAGGGGCTTTTTAATGCAAAGAAGTGGAATATTCTGCAATGGCCGAGTCAATCACCTGATCTCAACCTGATGGAGCATTTCACCTGCTGAAGACAAAACTAAAGCCAGAAAGACCCACGAACAAACAACAACTGAAGACAGCTGCAGTAAAGGCAAAACATCACAATGGAGGAAACCCAGCATTTGGTGTCCATGGGTTCCAGACTTATTTATGATTATGTTAATTTTCCAATTACATTTGAGCCCCTGAAAAAAAGGACTGTGTATAAAAATTCCTAAACGTTGCAATTCCTAAACGTTTCATACGATATTTTTGTTCAACCCCTTGAATTAAAGCTGAAAGTCTGCACTTCAGTTGCATCTCGATTGTTTTATTTCAAATCCATTGTGGCGCTGTAGAGAGACAAAATTATGGAAATTGTGTCACTGTCCAAATATTTACGGACCTAACTGTACGTGTGTGTGTGTGTGTGTGTGTGTGTGTGTGTGTGTGTAGGAGCGTCAGCGGCAGTTGGAGAGTCTGGGCGTGTCCCTGCAGTCATCAGGCATCAGAGTTGTTGACAACCGAAGCTTCCTGGTCAACCTGAACGCTGACCCCGCCCTCAACGAACTCCTGGTCTACTACCTGAAGGTACACACACTGTGGTGGAAGTCTAGGATTTACCACTCTGTACTTTAGCTCTTCGGAGGTAAGAATCAAGAAACAAGTCCTGAGTCGCCACAATATCTGAGTCCGGTATTTATTGCTTGCAAACAAGAGACAAGAGTGTAACAGCAGCCCAGCGTAGATACGGGGGTCCGTTCAGCACAAGTCTGAAGAGACAATGATCAGGTTTGTCTTTTATACAGTTTAAACATAATGCCAGGCGCCGCCACGGCTATCGGCTGATGGGCCTGTGCTTACATGAGAAAGGGCGGGAGAGAATGAACAATGGTGAGACTCTCTTACTGAT
>NC_139671.1:87669-102669 GCF_951799395.1 Argentina silus | reverse complement strand
GTGGAGGAGCATCAACACCCCTCTGTACACCTTCTCTACTGTTCACAATACTAAATAAAGTAAAAGTGTGTGTGTGTGTGTGTGTGTGTGGCAGGTGGCAGGTCGTCTCCATGTGGAGGTGTGGTGGGACAGCGAGGGTCTGGAGGAGAGAACAGCGCAGGGAGACAAGCTGGAGTGTGTGGTAAGAGACACACACACACATTCTCTTCATTCACTGTTGTGAAAGTGAACATGTTGCCCCCCCCCTCCCTGGTCCCTCTACCCCCTCTCCCCCAGGTGAAGATTGTCATGGCGACAGGCCTGCCCCGCCACCTGTCCAAGGTTGCGTTCTGTCAGTACCAGTTCTGGGGTCTGGAGGCGCCCGTGGTCACCACCCCCCAGGAGCAGCCCCCTGGACACCCCCCCCCCTCCACCTCCACAAACCCCCTCTGCACCGTGATGTTCCACAGCAGCAAGGTGTGTGTGTGTGTGTGGGGGGTGGGGGGGGGGGGGGGGTAGAGACCAGGGAGGTGGGGGTAAATGTGATATTCTCACATCTGTGTGTGTGTGTGTGTGTGTGTGTGTGTGTGTGTGTGTGTGTGTGTGTGTGTGTGTCAGGAGCTGGAGGTGTGTGTGTCTGAGGAGTTTGTGGAGTTTGTGTCTGAGGGGGCCTTGGCCATCCAGGTCTACGGTCACAAGGAGCTTAACCAGCGTCACAACCTGGCACTCTGGGACATGGGGGTCCGACAGGACAAGACACACACCCTCACGGAGAGGTAACACACACACATACACACACAAACACACACACACACACACACATATACATATTTATATATATACATCTATATACATATACACTCACCGGACACTTTATTAGGTACACCTTGCTAGTATCGGGTTGGACCCCTTTTGCCTTCAGAACTGCCTTCATTCTTTGTGCCATAGATTCAACAAGGTGCTGGAAACATTCCTCAGAGATTTTGGTCCATATTGACATGATTGCATCATTGCTGCAGATTTGTCGGCTACACATCCATGATGCAAATCTCCTGTTCCACCACATCCCAAAGGTGCTCTATTGGATTGAGATCTGGTGACTGTGGAAGCCATTGGAGTACAGTGAACTCATTGTCATGTTCAAGAAACCAGTTTGAGATGATGGGAGCTTTGTGACATGGCGCGTTATCCTGCTGGAAGTAGCCATCAGAAGATGGGAACACTGTGGTCATAAAGGGATGGACATGGTCAGCAACAATACTCAGGTAGGCTGTGGCGTTTAAACGATGCTCAATTGGTACTAAGGGGCCCAAAGTGTGCCAAGAAAATATCCCCCACACCATTACACCACCACCACCAGCCTGAACCGTTGATACAAGGCAGGATGGATCCATGCTTTCATGTTGTTTACGCCAAATTCTGACCCTACCATCTGAATGTTGCAGCAGAAGTCGAGACTCATCAGACCAGGCAACGTTTTCCAATCTTCTATTGTCCAATTGTAGTGAGCCTGTTAGTGTAGCCTCAGTTTCCTTTTCTTAGCTGACAGGAGTGGCACCCGGTGTGGTCTTCTGCTGCTGTAGCCCATCTGCTTCAAGGTTCGACGTGTTGTACATTCAGAGATGGTCTTCTGCATACCTTGGTTGTAACGAGTGGTTATTTGAGTTACTGTTGCCTTTCTATCATCTTGAACCAGTCTGGTCATTCTCCTCTGACCTCTGGCATCAACCAGGCATTTTCGCCCAGAGAACTGCCGCTCACTGGATATTTTCTCTTTTTTGGACCATTCTCTGTAAACCCTAGAGATGGTTGTGCATGAAAATCCCAGTAGATCAGCAGTTTCTGAAATACTCAGACCAGCCCGTCTGGCACCAACAACCATGCCACGTTCAAAGTCACTTAAATCACTTTTCTTCCCCATTCTGATGCTCGGTTTGAACTTCAGCAGGTCGTCTTGACCATGTCTACATGCCTAAATGCATTGAGTTGCTGCAATGTGATTGACTGATTAGATATTTGCGTTAATGAGCAGTTGAACAGGTGGCCGGTGAGTGTATATACATACACATATACATATACATACAAAAATACATATGGATAAATTGTTGCCATGAAGGGATGCACACGGTCAGCAACAATACTCAAATAGGCTATGGCATTCAAGAGATGACTGATTGGTATTAACGGGCCCAAAGTGTGCCAAGAAAACATTCCCCACACCATTCCACCACCTCCACCATGAGAAGGTGTCCAGGTGTTCCACCACCTCCACCATGAGAAGGTGTACAGGTGTTCCTCCACCATGAGAAGGTGTACAGGTGTTCCTCCACCATGAGAAGGTGTACAGGTGTTCCACCACCTGAGAAGGTGTACAGGTGTTCCTCCACCATGAGAAGGTGTACAGGTGTTCCTCCACCATGAGAAGGTGTCCAGGTGTTCCTCCACCAGGAGAAGGTGTCCAGGTGTTCCTGATAAAGTGCTTGGTGAGTGTATATATATGTATGTATGTATGTATACAGCCTATTTGAGTATTGTTGCTGACCATGTGCATCCCTTCATGGTCACAATTGACCCATCTTCTAATGGCTCCTTCCAGCATGATAATGCACCATGTCACAAAGCTAAAGTCGTCTCAAACTGGTTTCATGAACATGACAATGAGTTCAGTGTTCTTCAGTGGCGTTCCCAGTCACCAGATCTGAATCCAGTAGAACTCCTTTGGGATGTGGTAGAACAGGAGATTCACAGCTTGAAAGTGTACCTGAAGAATCTGCAGGAATTGTGTGATGTCATCATGGACCAGAAGGACCTCAAAGGAATGTTTCCAAAGTCTTGTGGAATCAACGCCACGAAGAATTGAGGCTGTTTTGAGAGCAAAGGGAGGCCCGACCCAGTATTAGTATAGTGTTGTAATAAAGGGAGGCCCTACCCAGTATTAGTATAGTGTTGTAATAAAGGGAGTATTACCCAGTATTAGTATAGTGTTGTAATAAAGTGGTGTAATATACATGGTGTGTGTGTGTGTGTGTGTAGGTGGGATGAGGTGACGTCTAGGTTAGAGTTGTGGGTTCAGCTGATGGAGCTGAACGAGGCTGGAGACTTCACAGCTGTCGAGGTGCTGCCAGCCAAGGACGTCCGCACGGGCGGAGTCTACCAGCTCAGACAGGTGTGTGTGTGTGTGTGTGTGTGTGTGTGTGTGTGTGTGTGTGTGTGTGTGTGTGTGTGTGTGTGTGTGTGTGTGTGTGTGTGTGTGTGTGCTTTCTTGCTAGAGTCATATTTGGGAGAAGTGTCCAGTAGTGTTAAACTCCGCCCCCCAGGGCCGGTCCCGGCGCCTCCAGGTGGAGGTGCGCTCGGCGCAGGACGGTGGCACCATGCCTCTCATCCCCGTCTCTGTCCTCGCCGTCTCCGTGGGCAACGTGGAGGTTCGTCAGGCCCGCCCCCCACGAGGGAGCGAATCACAGCGGGTTTGTTCTGTTCTGTGATTGGGTGTCTGACTGTGTGAGTAGTATGGTATGATGTCACTCTAATGATCCTCTATAACCAGACTGTGTGTGGTGTGTGGTGGGTGTGTGGTGTGTGTGTGGTGGGTGTGTGTGTGTGGTGGGTGTGTGTTGTGTGTGTGTGTGTTTCAGGTGGAGGAGGACATGGACAGTTACCAGGTACTGTTGTGTGTGTGGTTGTGTGTGTGTGTGTGTGTTATGTGTGTTTACACAGGCAGGAAGCAGTGCAGCGTGCGTCAGGGGTCAGGGGTCAGGGGTCATAGATAAGAGATGTGATCATACATTCTACATGACTCAATACAAAACAATATGTCTGCTAGGAGGAGTACAACTGTGTGTCTGTGTGTGTGTCTGTGTGTGTGTGTGTGTGTGTGTGTGGTGTGGTGTGTGGTGTGTGTGTGTCTCCGGGTGTGTCTGTGTGGGTGTGTGTGCCTCTGGGTGTGTGTGTGTTTTGTGTGTGTGTGTTTTGTGTGTGTGTGTGTGGTGTGTGTGTGAGTGTGTAGGAGCAGGACCTGGTCAGGATGAGGGAACGGTGGTTATCTTCTCTGTCTCAGAGACAGGACCACCTCGACCAGCGTCTGCACAACCTTGTCTCCAAGCCAGGTGAGACCCCCTGACCCCTGACCCCTAAGACAACATACATCACAGTAATTATACTCACATTGTGTGTGTGTGTGCGTGTGTGTGTGTGTGTGTGTGTGTAGATAAGTCGGAGGGGGAGGTGGAGAGGGAGGCTCAGCTGCTGGAACGTCGTCTGACTCTGACAGAAGAAAGGAACTCCATCCTCGTTCCTGCAGACGGCATCCCAGGAGCCCCCGCCCAGAGGTGAGTGGAGGGGGGTGTGTGTGTGTAGGTGCGTGTAGGTCTGTAGGTGTGTGTAGGTGTGTATGCGTATGTGTGTGTGTAGGTGTGTGTAGGTGTGTGTGTGTGTGTAGGTGTGTGTGTGTGTATGTAGGTGTGTGTGTGTGTAGGGGTGTGTATGTAGGTTGTGTGTGTGTGTAGGTGTGTATGTAGGTGTGTGTGTGTGTGTGTATGTAGGTAGGTGTGTATGTAGGTGTGTGTGTGTATGTAGGTGTGCGTGTGTAGGTGTGTGTGTGTGTGTGTGTAGGTGTGTGTGTGTGTGTGTGTGTGTGTGTGTGTGTGTGTGTAGGTGTGTGTCTAAAGGCCAGTGTTGGAGGATGATGGTTTCCTGTTTACTGAATGCTGATTGGCTCGTTTCCCTTCAGAGTTCCTGTTCCTGGGATGGAGACCCACATTCCTGTCCTGTTCCTGGACCTCAGTGGTACTCTCCTCCTCCTCCTCCTCCTCCCCCTCCTCCTTCTCCTCCTCTCCTCTCCTCTCCTCTCCTCTCCTCTCCTCTCCTCTCCTCTCCTCTCCTCTCTCCTCCCCTCCTCCTCCTCCTCCTCCTCCTCCTCCTCTCTTCTCTGTTTTACTCACTGATGGAAGCACTCCTTTTGACCTTGATACTGAACAATGCACCCCCTCCCCCCCCCCCCCCCCTCTCCCTCCATCAGCGGATGACTTCCATGCCCGTGGGCGTGTTCCTGTGTGTGGGGGTGAGGAGGCCAGGCTGGCCCTGGAGGACGACCATGCCTTCCACCACCTCCTCATCCTCAAGAGCTACGAGGGAGAGGTGAGGTCACCTCCAGGTCAACACCCACCACCTCAAACAGCCTCTAACAGCCTTTAACAACCTCTAACGGCCTCTAACGTCCTCTAATGTCCTCTAACAGCCTCTAACGACCTCCAACAGACTCTAACGTCCTCTAACAGCTTCTGACAGCCTCTAATGGCCTTTAACAGCTTCTGACAGCCTCTAACAGCTTCTGACAGCCTCTAATGGCCTCTAACAGCTTCTAACAGCCTCTGACAGCCTCTAATGGCCTCTAACAGCCTCTACCAGCTTCTGACAGCCTCTAATGTCCTCTGCCCCCCAGGTGAAGGCGGAGGCGTCATGGGACTCAACGGTGCACTCCTGCCCTGCCCTGACCCGGGGGGCGTGTCCAGACCTCAGGGTCTACCTGACGGTCCGGGTCCTGGTGCTGATCAGCCACCCAGTCCACATGGAACTGCTGCTCCGCAAACGCATCTGTGTCAGCCTGGCTGGACGGCAGGTCACACACACACACACACACACACACACACACACACACACACACACACACACACCACACACACACCTGGCTGGATAACAGGTCAGACACACACACACACACATTAAGATGATGATGGTGATGATGATGATGAAGGTTGTGTGTTGCAGGGTTTTGCTCAGAGCCTGTTGAAGAGGATGTCTCAGCGCAGCTCCCTCCCTGGCTGTGGGGTCAGCTTCAACATCGTCTCCCACATCCCAGGGGTGAGGAGGAGGGAGGGAGGGAGGGAGGGAGGGAGAGAGAGGGAGAGAGAGAGAGAGAGAGAGAGAGAGAGAGAGAGAGAGAGAGAGAGAGAGAGAGAGAGAGAGAGAGAGAGAGAGAGAGAGAGAGAGAGAGAGAGAGAGAGAGAGAGAGAGAGAGAGAGAGAGAGAGAGAGAGAGAGCCCTGGGTGATTCTTCTAACTAGGATGGAGTTATATATGGGACCCCCCCCCCCCCCCCCCAGGAGGTCCAGGGGCCAGAGGAGAGGGAGGTGTTGGCCTGCCTGGAGGACAGAGACGCCGTCATTCAGACGTACCTCCACAGTCTGCTGGCCGTGGAGAACATCCTCACCCTGGACCGGCTCAGACAGGTACACACACACACACACACACACACACACACACACACACACACACACACACACACCACACACACCTAATTTTGTGTATGTGTGTGTGTAGGAGGTGGCTGTGATGGAGGCTGGTAAAGGGAAGGTTTGCAGGAGGAGAGTCCAGAACCGGGTGAGTGACATCACCACCTGTGACATCACCACCTGTGACATCACCACCTGGTCCACCTCCTGGCTGGGAACTACAAATACACAGAGTATCCACACGGGGGTAACCAACATACCCTAACCCCGGGGGAAGGGGAGGAGGGGGGGGGGGGCTGTGGCTGTGTTGCAGGTGTTGTCAGAGTATCTGTGTTTCAGGAGGAGGAGGAGGTCGACTTTTCCTGCTGCTTTGAGATGGTTCACCCCTCAGCCAGACATCCTGGTTCTGATTCTAGAATCCTGAGAGAGAGAGAGAGAGAGAGAGAGAGAGAGAGAGAGAGAGAGAGAGAGAGAGAGAGAGAGAGAGAGAGAGGGGATCCACACTCTTAAACATGTCAGTAAAATCATGTGTGAGCTCTCTCTACACCAAGTCAACCTCTCCTCTCCTCCCCCTCCTCTCCCCTCCCCCCCTCTCTTCTCCCCCCCCCCCCCCTCCTCTCCTCCCCCCCTCTCTCCTCCCCCCTGCTCTCGTATCATAGTTCAGTCAGCCTGGACACCCAGCAGATCAGACACCATGTGACTATACTTCCATGTGACTCCTGTGTTTATGTTGCCATGGTTTCCACAGGTCCCTGTCGAGGAGATCATCCCTCCAGAGATCGCCAGGCCCCTCCCTCAGCCAGCCATCCCAGATACGGAGGACTCCGCCCCCAGCTCCAGGCCCCTCCCCCAGTCAGTCACCCCAGAGACGGAGGACTCCGCCCCCAGCCCGGTCAGCGACACCTCCAGCGGATACATGTCCACCAGCGTCTCCACGGCAACCTTTTCCGACGCCTACACCATCGCCTGGGATGTCACCCTTCCGGCCAATCCCACCGCTATCGATGACATCACAGACAGAACTCATGATGACATCACAGATAGGTCAGCTGTCCAAGAGGAGGCGCTTCAGACGCTGCAGGTCCACACCTCCCCAGGCCCGGCAGAACCTCACAGCCCCAAATCAGACACACCTGCCCTGTCAGAGCCACTGTCTACACCAGACCAGACAGAACCAGACCCGTCTACACCAGAACATTCTGCATCACTAAGACAGTATGAACCAGCTCAGTCGGAAGAACCAGCCCAGTCAGAAGAACCAGCCCAGACAGAACCAGCTCCGTCAGAAGAACCATCCCAGTTAGAAGAACCAGCCCAGTCAGAAGAACCAGCCCAGTCAGAAGAACCAGCCCAGTCAGAACCAACCCAGTCAGAAGAACCAGCCCAGACAGAACCAGCCCAGCCAGAAGAACCAGCCCAGTCAGAAGATCCAGCCCAGACAGAACCAGCTCAGTCAGAAGAACCAGCCCAGACAGAACCAGCCCAGCCAGAAGAACCAGCCCAGACAGAACCAGCCCAGCCAGAAGAACCAGCCCAGTCAGAAGATCCAGCCCAGACAGAACCAGCCCAGTCAGAAGAACCAGCCCAGACAGAACCAGCCCAGTCAGAAGATCCCTCAGAGTGTCCACCATTGGAACAGCCAGAGCAAGAACTGGTAGTTCTGGATCCATTGAGCCAGGCAGAACAAGAGCTGAAGTCCACATCAGACCTGTCCAGACCAGACCAGTCAGAACCCCCGGCGGAGTCAGTACCACAGAGCCAAACAGGACAACCAGTACTGGTAGAACCTCCTTCACTGGACCCGTCCACACCAGCATCCTCATCAGAGCAAGCAGAACAGACTGGGTCAGAATCGGCACCAGTCCCGGGCCAAACAGAACCATCTGCAGAAGCAGGTCTGGACAAGTTCCAGTCATCAGCTACGGGTCCATCAGATCTGCCTGAACAACCAGACCAGCAAGAACCATCTGCCCAGCCAGCCCTAACTCTAACCCCAGCCCCAACTCTAACCCCAGCCCTAACCCTAACCCCAGCCTCCACCCCAGCCCCAGCCTCCACCCCAACCTCCACCCCAGCCCCAGCCTCCACCCCAGCCTCCACCCCAGCCCCAGCCTCCACCCCAGCCTCCACCCCAGCCCCAGCCTCCACCCCAGCCTCCACCCCAGCCCCAGCCTCCACCCCAGCCTCCACCCCAGCCCCAGCCTCAGCCCAGTTTAAACCCTCCATTACTGTGAGTTCAGCCATCAACCCATTCAAGATCCATAAAGTGAAAATCTCAGATCTGAAGTCCTTCCACCGCATCCTGGATGAGGAGGGGGTGCAGGGGCAGGGAGGGGGGCAGGCAGGGGGGGGCAGTAGTCTGGGTGCTGGGGGGGGGCTGACTGTCCCTGAGCCAATGGAGAGGCTGGAGATCATCTCAGACCCTGAGGAAGGGGGCGTTGCCACCACCGCTCCCCCTGATTGGCTGAAGGAGGGGGAGTTTGTGATGGTGGGAACCAGTAAGAGAGGCACAGTGCGCTACGTTGGAGCAGCCGACTTCGCTGCGGGTTCCTGGGTGGGCGTGGAGCTGGACGCCCCAGCAGGTAACTAACCCTAACCCTAACCCTAACTAACCCTAACCCAGGTAGGAGGAGAGGTGCTGGACGGCTCACAATCAACAACAAATCAAAAATAATCACATTTATTTGTCATATACACAGAATACGGTAAACTCTAACCCTAACCCTAACCCTACTCTAACCCTAACCTAACTCTACCCCTACCCTAACCCTACCCCTAACCCTACTCTAACCCTAACCTAACTCTACCCCTACCCTACCCCTACCCCTACCCTAACCGTAACCGTAACCCTACCCTAACTCTAACCCTAACCCTACCCCTACCCAACCCTAACCCTAACCCTACCCCTAACCCTACCCCTACCCTAACCCTACCCCTAACCCTAACCCATCTCTAAGCTGTGTCCAAAGCTGCATGAAAGTGTTGAGAGTTTCAGCGTCAGTGTTGATGTTGTCCTGTCTCACTCTCCCTCCAGGGAAGAACGACGGGTCTGTGGGCGGCAAGCGCTACTTCCACTGTAACCCTGGTTACGGCGTGCTGGTGAGGCCTGATAGGGTGAGCCGTGGAGAAGGTGGGGCTAAGCAACGTCGTCAGAAGCGTCGTAGCGCCAACCTATCAGGCTCCAGCCCCAACCTGACTGCCCTCACCACCCTGGCCAAGGGACAGCCCCCCACCATGCGCAGGGAGAGCCCCCCGCCACGTGCAGGGAGAGCCCCCCGCCATGCGCAGGGAGAGCCCCCCGCCTAGCCCCCCCCCCCCCGCCTCTCAGGGCTGAACAGAGGATGGGCTCAACTGACTGTCTCTAATCCCATTGGTCTGTTTCTAGAGCCAATCACTGTGCTGCATTTGCTGCAGCTGCTTTAAGCCAGCTGTGTTTCATCCTGCTGCCCGGACTGTGTGTTTGACCTCCTGACCTCCCGGACTGTGTGTTTGACCTCCTGACCTCCCGGACTGTGTGTTTGACCTCCTGACCTCCCGGACGGTGTGTTTGACCTCCTGACCTCCCGGACGGTGTGTTTGACCTCCTGAGTGTGTGGAGGGGGGGGGGGGTGATAGTGTACCCCAGACTTTGCTGGTCCTGTTTTAAGGTGAAGGGGTTGTTTTAAGGTGAAGGGGTTGTTTTAAGGTGAAGGGGTTGTGTTTAGGGGAAAAGTTGTGTTTATGCTTCTTTCTGAACAGGTCTGGAGCTGCTGAATGTTGTTGTTGGGTTTAATCCTGCTGCAATGTTTTGTGTGTGGGTGTAATATGAGATTGCACACTGATGTTTTAATGTATGTTTTCTTTTGCAAATGTTTTTGAGCGTTCGATCTAAGATGAGGACATGAATGTTCATTTATTTCTCGGTGGAAACTTTGTAATGTCTTCATAATGTGTTATTATTCCAATAAACATTCATGTACATGTTTACCACGTTGTCATTCTCTCACACACACACACACACACAGCAGTGTTGCCTGTTGTTGATATAAGTTTAATTCTCTTGTACAGTATATCATACTAAAATAAACACAAGTTAAAAAAAATTGAACAAAGAAACTGTACAAAATAACATTATATATATATATACATATATATATATATATATATATACATATATATATATATATATATATATATATATATATATATACACTACATTTTAATTACAGAACAGTCTACTGTCCAAAAAAGGCACTAAATTCTGAAATGGGCAATAACAGGAATTCAGAACATAACTATTGGAGAATTCAGTCTTTGACTTTTCAGAGCTATATTGAATGTTTAATTCTAATGTATTTCATTATATTTACTGAGAGACACAGGAGAGACCAGAAGAGAGACAGGAAGGACCAGGAGAGAGACAGGAGGGAGACAGGAAGGACCAGGAGAGAGACAGGAGAGACCAGGAAAGAGACAGGAAGGACCAGGAGAGAGACAGGAAGGACCAGGAGAGAGACGGGAGGGAGACAGGAAGGACCAGGAGAGAGACCAGGAGAGAGACAGGAGGGAGACAGGAAGGACCAGGAGAGAGACAGGAGGGAGACCAGGGGAGAGACAGGAAGGACCAGGAGAGACCAGGAGAGAGACCATGAGAGAGACAGGAAGGACCAGGAGGGAGACAGGAAGGACCAGGAGGGAGACCAGGGGAGAGACAGGAAGAACCAGGAGGGAGACAGGAAGGACCAGGAGGGAGACAGGAGGGAGACAGGAAGGACCAGGAGGGAGACAGGAAGGACCAGGAGAGACCAGGAGGGAGACAGGAGAGAGACCAGGAGAGAGACAGGAAGGACCAGGAGAGAGACAGGAGGGAGACCAGGGGAGAGACAGGAAGGACCAGGAGAGAGACAGGAGGGAGACCAGGGGAGAGACAGGAAGGACCAGGAGAGACCAGGAGGGAGACAGGAGGGAGAGAGGAGAGAGACATGTAAGAGTGGTTTCCCAGACTTTCAACAGACATTTGAGGAGCGTCTTAATCCAGGATTAGGTCTCACTGTGAGAACCCTCACCCTGACCCTGACCTGACCTGACCCTGACCCTGACCTGACCTGACCTGACCCTGACCTGACCTGACCTGACCTGACCTGACCTGACATACACAACAGTGAAATAATAAAATCATTTAAAAAAAAAAAAAGCAAACAAAAACAAAACCAGTTGATTGATTTGATAATAAAAGCATGTTTTAACATATCCGTGTCAATATTTTACAATGTAAGAAGAAAATAAAAACTAAATAATATAAATACACTGTCAGTTTTTTGATCTTTAACCATTTTCTTTAAGGGCGCCTTGACCCTTGACCCCAGCAGAGAGCAGAATTAAATACACTATAAATATACTTTACCAGTCAGACAACAACAGTCTTATTACACACTGTGACTCCTAACAGCTTCCAATTAACACCATTTAAAACCACAACTCATCTGCCAACTACGTTTATTACCTTTGGATACGAGCTGAATACTGAATACTGAAGACCTGACTACACACCAAACCCAGTCATTCAACACTGATTCAACTGATCTGGGAACAGCCTCTTGTCCTCCTTTGTACATTTCCTTGACTGATGTTGTGTATTTGAACACATTGAAGGGAGGGAGTCATTCTTCTGAAGTTAAAACAAGGTTTAAAACTAAATATTAAAATTCCAGAAGTAATGAAAGCTGGAGAGGTCAGGATATATGAAACAGATAAACAGTTCTCCACTCAGACTCCCTCCTCCCTCTCTCCCTCCCTCCCTCCCTCCCTCCATCGGGGGGAAGGGGGTGGGGGGGAGGGGAGGGGAGGATTGGGGGAGGTCTGACGAGGCAGGGAAAGGTATTGGATAGCTAACCATCATTTTGGTCCCTCCCTCCCTCCTGTTCAGTCGTCATCCAGGGCTTCTGTCTTGATGTCCCCCCCCCCCGTGCGGGCCAGGGCCAGGATGGTGTGGTTGACAGCGGCCATCTCCACAGCCAGAGAGATGGGGTCCTGGTGGTCGCTGTGGCTTGTCCCATCCTCCTGGGAGAGGGGGGGGGGTTACAATAGGCTAGGATGCTACAGTTAAAATTGAGGAAGTGGGAGGGAGGGGTCTGTGTACCTGAGTGGGTGAGGGAGGGAGGGGGGAGGAGGGGGGAGGGAGGTGCGTGTAGGTGAGGTAGGAGGTAGGTAGGGGTGTGTGTACCTGAGTGGGTGAGGGAGGGAGGGAAGAGGAAGATAGAGAGGGAAGGAGGGGGGGGGGAAGGAGGAGGGAGGGAGGTAGAGAGGGAGGGAGGGGGGAGGGAGGGGTGTGTAGGTGAGGTAGGGAGGGATGTGCAGGTGAGGTTGGAGGGAGGGAGGGTTGTGTAGGTGAGGGAGGCAGGGGTGTGTAGGTGAGGGAGGGAGGGGTGTGTTGGTACCTGTGTAGGTGAGGGAGGGAGGGAGGGAGGGGTGTATAGGTGAGGGAGGGAGGGGTGTGTATGTGAGGGAGGGAGGGAGGGAGGGGTGTGTTGGTACCTGTGTAGGTGAGGGAGGGAGGGAGGGAGGGGTGTGTAGGTGAGGGAGGGAGGGAGGGGTGTGTTGGTACCTGTGTAGGTGAGGGAGGGAGGGAGGGAGGGGTGTGTAGGTGAGGGAGAGAGGGGTGTGTTGGTACCTGTGTAGGTGAGGGAGGGAGGGAGGGAGGGAGGGGTGTGTTGGTACCTGTGTAGGTGAGGGAGGGAGGGAGGGAGGGGTGTGTTGGTACCTGTGTAGGTGAGGGAGGGAGGGAGGGAGGGGTGTGTTGGTACCTGTGTAGGTGAGGGAGGGAGGGAGGGAGGGGTGTGTTGGTACCTGTGTAGGTGAGGGAGGGAGGGAGGGAGGGGTGTGTTGGTACCTGTGTAGGTGAGGGAGGGAGGGAGGGAGGGGTGTGTTGGTACCTGTGTAGGTGAGGGAGGGAGGGAGGGAGGGAGGGGTGTGTTGGTACCTGTGTAGGTGAGGGAGGGAGGGAGGGAGGGAGGGAGGGGTGTGTTGGTACCTGTGTAGGTGAGGTAGGCTCCAGCCTGTAGAAGCTGAAGGGTCTGGCCAGCGGTCGCTTGTCAAAGTAGGGGAGGTCACAGACCTGCAGAACAGACACAACCACTGACCACTGAATAAACCAGACTGACCACCTGATCCAGGATGGATGTGCTGAGTTCATCATTAGACTCCTCCCCTTTGGACCTTCTCCTCCAATGTTTTTTTTTTTTTTTTTTTAAATCTGTTTCAGAGAGACTGACAGGAAGGAGGGAGGAGGGATGAGATGCAGGTCAAGGGTCGGAATCCAACCAGGAACCTTTCTAACCAGCTAATCCTAACCAGCTGTATCACTGTGTGGTACGGCAGCACTACTGCTATGGACCGCAGACGCCTGCAGAGAGTGGTGAAGACCGCTGAGAAAATCACCAGGACTCCACTGCCCTCTCTGCAGAGCATCTACTACCGCAGAGTCCACAGGAGAGCCGCCTCCATCCTCAAGGACCCCACCCACCCCCAGCACGGACTGTTCACACTTCTACCCTCAGGCCGGAGGTACAGAAGTGTTAAATGCAGGACCACCAGACTGAAGAACTCCTTCTTTCCCACTGCCATCAGGCTCCTAAACAACGCATAGGAGATTATAATCATGGACTACCTCAAATAACTCATATAACTGAACTACCTCATATAACTGAACCCGACTGTTACATTTTCAGTTTGCACATGCATAATTGCACTGCTTACATTTGCACTGTTTTATTATTATTATTGTTGCTTTGTTATTATCACATGCTGCCTTAAATGTTGTTATCTTGTACATTTTGTTTAGTATATATTGTATATTTTTTAGTATTGTACATTTTACATTGGTTGGAATTCTGTGGACAGCAAAGCAAGAATTTCATTGTACAGTGAAACGTGTTTTCTACTGTGGATATGATAATAAACACTTTGAATCTTGAATCTTGCGATTACGTGGTAAGCGCATTAGTGTGCTACGCCACTAAGCGCCCCCCTCCAATGGGTTTTGAGGAGGAGGCGAGGAGACAGGGTCCACCCTCAGGGTCCTAGTTGACCTTTGACCCCCTACCTGCTCTGTGTAGTCGCCCCCATCGATGTCATCGCTGTTGGAGTGACCTCCAGGACTCTGGACGTCGATCCCGTGACTCTCCAGGATTGTGGCTTCTTGGAAAAACAAGAGCACGGTCACAACACTACATGACCCACAATACCTCACAACACCACATGACCCACAATACCTCACAACCCTACATGACCCACAATACCTCACAACACTACATGACCCACAATACCTCACAACACTACATGACCCACAATACCTCACAACACTACATGACCCACAATACCTCACAACACCACATGACCCACAATACCTCAGTACAATACCCCAGTATTAGCCCCTCCCCTAACCCACGGTACCGATGTTGGCGCGTCTCTTGATCTCCTTCCTCCGGTTGGCAAACCAGTTATACACCTTCAGAGACGTCACTCTCTCTAGATCAGACAGCTTCTTCCCTGGAACACACACACACACACACACACACACACACACACACACACACACACACACACACACATTAACACACACACACACACACACACAGAGCCACACACACAGAGCCACACACACAGAGCCACACACACAGAGCCACACACACACAGCCAGTGTTGAGTGGGACCTGGTTTCTGGATGACGGCGTTGCAGGCGTTGGAGATCTCCTCTCTCTTGGCCTCGTCGGGGTACTGGTTGTCGTTGAAGTAGCTGAACACACAGACAACACAGG
>NC_139671.1:75169-82669 GCF_951799395.1 Argentina silus | reverse complement strand
TCTTTAGGAGGGAGAGTCAAGATGTCGTCTGAAGAGATGGGTCTTCAATCTACGGCAGAAGATCGGTAATGACTGCAGTCCTGACAGCAGTGGGAAGCTCCTCCCGCCAGCGGGGCGCCAGGACAGTGAAAAGGCGTGACCGAGTAGTGCGGCTGCTGCATCCACGAAGAGGAGGCGGTGCCAGGCGGGCAGCCGAGGTGGAAGAGCGGAGTGATCGGGCCGGGGGGGTTTGAGGGCTGACCATTGCTTGCAAGTAGGGAGGGCCTGTTCTCTTTGCCGCCTGGTAGGTGAGCACCAGGGTGTTGAATCTGATGCAAGCTGCTAACGGGAGCCAGTGAAGGGTGCGGAGGAGGGGGTCTTGGAGAGGGCAGACTTTCCCCAGGAGGAAGAGCTAAGGTTAAGGTTGAGCTTGAGGTGGTGGGCTGACATCCAAGCAGAAATGTCTGCAAGACACGTGTTGCCACCTGTGAGTCAGAAGGGGGGACAGAGAGAAAGAGTTGAGTGTCATCAGCGTAGCAGTGGTAGGAGAAACCGTGAGGAAATTACAGAGCCAAGCGATTTGGTATAAAGAGAGAACAGTAAGCGCCCTAGGACAGAGCCCTGGGGGACCCCAGTGGTGAGGGCTCATGGAAAGGACAGCGATCCTCTCCACGTCACCTGGTAAGAGCGATCGGTCAGGTAGGATGCAAACCAGGAGAGTGCAGAGCCAGAGATGCCCAGTTATGAGAGGGTTGTTCTGAAGAAGATAGTAAGACAGTTGGTTAGAGACAGCACATTCAAGGGTTTTGGAGAGAAGGGATACCGGTCTGTAGTTATGGACAGCAGACGGGTCAAAAGTTGGTTTGACTCTGGCTGTCTTAAAGGCAGCTGGGACAGATCCTGTGGATAGAGAGGAATTGGTTATGGCGGTAAGGAACTGAAGGAGGTCTTTGGAGATGGATTGGAGAAAGGGGGAGGGGATAGGATCGTGGAGGCAGATGGTTGCCTGCTTGGATGTGACCAGTTTTAGAACATCAGGGGAGAGGGGGAAAGGGCTGATAAACCAGAGACCGAGGGTAGTGCAGTGGGTTTGGGAGGAAAGGTAGCAGTGTTTGCGAGAGGTAGAGAGAAAGAGTTGCTAATGTCATCAACCTTCTTTTCAAAGTAGGTGACAAAGTCATCTGCAGACAGGGAGGAGGGAGGAGGTGGTGGGTTGAGGAGTGAGGAAAACGTGGAGAACAGCTTGGGTCAGAGGCAGAGGATTGAATTTTGGAATGGTAGTAAGAAGCTTTAGCAGCTGATGCAGAGGGGGTGTAGTTGAGGAGGAGAGAGAGAAGGTTCTAGGTCATCAGGGAGGCTGGTTTAACTCCATTTCCTCTCAGCTGCCCGGAGCCCTATTCTACAAGCCTACAGGGTTTCAGACAGCCAGGGAGCGCATGGAGAGGATGGTGCCGGCCTTGAGGTCTGTGGACAGAGAGAGTCGAAGGATGAGGAAAGAGAGGACATGAGGGTGGAGGAGGCTGCATCAGTGGATAGAAGGGAGAAGGATTCAACAGGGAAGGGAGGATAAGACAGAGGAAGAGAGAGCAGTGAGGGAGAGGGTACGCAGGTTGTGATGAGAGGATACAGTGTGGGTAGAGTTTGACTGGGAGGGGGAGGATTTGAGAGGAAAGGAGAAGGATACAAAATGATGATCAGAAACTGGAAGAGTGGTAACAGTAAGGTTGGAGGTATGGGAGGATCTGGTGAAGACAAGGTTGAGCTGATTGCCCGCCTTATGAGTCGGAGGACAGTGGGACAGGCCGAAGGAGGAGAGAAGGTCAAGTACTCCAGACGAGTGAAGCTTGTCCGACTGGATGTTGAAGTCTCCCAGTAGTGTGAGCGGTGTACCGTCATCAGAGAAGAAACTGAGAAGGACATCCATCTCATCTAAGAAGTGGCCAAGCTGACCTGGTGGACGATAGATAACAACAATGTGAAGTTTGACAGGGGAGGTGACAGAAACAGCATGGAATTCGAAGGTGGATATGGACAGGTGTGACAGGGGAAGGACATTATGTGACCACTTAGGTGAGTCCTGTGCCTCCCCCTCGACCAGAGAGTCTAGGGGAATGAGAAAAGGAGTAGGCATCAGAGAGGGCTGCTGGAGTAGCTTTGTTTTCTGGTGTAATTCATGTCTCTGTGAGAGCAAGGAAGTGGAGGGACATGAAGCACACGTAAGCTGAGATAGCCCCTGCTTTCTGGACCGCTGACTGGCAGTTCCAAAGTCCTCCCGCGACAGTGAGGTCGTGGTCAGTTGAGCATGGTGGGTAGATTAGATTGGGGAGTTGTAACGTCGATGTGTCCTCCTGAGGGATGAAATAACAGGAATGGGGAGAAAGCACATTATGATATTTGCCGGTATAGAGAGAGAGGGTTTGTGGGCGATACAAGATGAAGGTAGCACTCAATACACACAGAGTAGTGAAGAAAAAATCAAATAGAATAAAAATACTTAGTAGTTTGGCCTTCCTGTCAGGCCTTCCTCTGACTCCACAGATTGACTCCTTCGTCTTCGTGTCAGGAGGCTGTCGCTCTTTTACCGTCAGGATAGAAATGCAGATTCTGTGATTGCTGATGACTAGCAGGGTAGCAGCCCTTCCGACCTAACGATCAGTTCACGACCAGACAGGTTTCACCACTCAGTCCAAATGTATTAGTCCTGGTCCAAGGTGAGCAGGAGTTAAATACCTTGCAGAATAGTTTCAGGCCCTCCCACTGGAGATTGACAGCAGTTGGCTTCAAACAGTTAGCTTTCAACAGAAACTAGGTCCAGAGCTTGAGGCAGGATAGCCACAGCAAAACTACCAGCAACAAACTGACTTTAAACAAGATTAAATGAATTTACTAAGTCTAGAGAATAGGCTTCACCACTCAAATGTATTTGAGTAGTAACAGATAGTTGTAGTATTAGTAACAGATAGTTGTAGTATTAGTAACAGATAGTTGTCGTGTTGTGTGTTCTTATGACCCTGACTGTCACAGCTGAGATGATGGGGTGCTGATGTGAGACTCAGATGAGATGAGGGAATCTGAATCACTCTCAGGGAGATAACACATAAGACTGCCTACTAGTCTGGGTCTCTGTAAAACAACCACAACATCTCAGCTTATTACGGTATGGTATAGTATAGTTTAGTATAGTACAGTAAACCTGTAGCCCGCTAGAAGTCGTTTCTAAATGATTGTAGATGATCATGTGAGAAGGGGGACAGAGAGGTGGTTAAAACCTCAGGAGGAGACATCAGCAGGCTCAGGATTAGGCTGTGGCTCAGGCTCTGGCTCAGGGTTAGGCTCAGGAGGAGACATCATCAGGGTTAGGCTCAGGAGGAGACATCATCAGGGTTAGGCTCAGGAGGAGACATCATCAGGGTTAGGCTCAGGAGGAGACATCATCAGGGTTAGGCTCTGGCTCAGGCTCAGGCTGGATGGATGGATGGATGGATGGGTGGATGGGTGGGTGGGTGGGTGGGGGGAGGGAGGGAGGGATGGATGGAGGGTCAAAGCTGCATAGCTCACATCGGAGGAACGCCCAAAATCAATCCAAAAAATGACTTCAGAGACACAAAACAGAAAGCCACGCAAGCTATCTAGTTAGTTATCTCAGTTGTGTTATTTGGGTTAGGTAAAGCCTGTCCTCTGGCGCCGGGGACGACCTGTCGAACCAGCCACCTTGAAGCAACAATAAACGGACTGTTCGGCGACTGAAGACCGCCTCGCCTCGCAGCAGCATCACAGCAACACAACGTATGGAGGCTAATGTTAGCTAGCTACCCTGGCATGCCATTGCTAAGCATTAAACATGTGCTGGTTTACCTTGTGAGTCCCTGGGGGTCTCTGGACACACGACCATCTAATGTTCCAGCGGCTCCGAGAGGTGCAGCAGGGGGTTAGGGTTAGCCCAGCCCAGCCCAGCCCAGCCCGGCCTCTGCTGGCTCGGTTCAGTCTCAGGCGGACGGGGTCGCCTTTGTCTGACTGACAACAGCCATATTTGACACCAACACCTTTAAACTGGATTAGAGAGGAATGGGGATTGTAGTTTAGAATGTTTCTCTCGTGACTAACAGGCGTAGGGAATTTTGAGGTGTAAAACTACAAATCCCAGTAGACAAAAGGATGCGACTGAGTTGCGTTCAACTCGTCAAAGCTGCGTGCAGTTGCGCAGCGTCCGACAGAGAGGGACAGGACAGGCAGTCCTCCTGCCTGTCCAACTAGCCCTAACCCTCACCAAAAGATACCGTGTGTGTGTGTGTGTGTGTGTGTGTGTGTGTGTGTGTGTGTGTGTGTGTGTGTGTGTGGGCGGGTGGCGCGTGCGCGTGCGCGTGCGCGTGTGCCTGTGTGTGCAGGTGTGGGTGTGGGTGTTTGGAGTTAAAAGGGGGTCGTAAACTGCCATGAAAGAACTCTACTGGGTTCCATGTTGTGTAGAGACGGTTCTTCCACACGGACAGCTGAACAAGCCTGTCTTGTTCTAGGTGAAACCTTTAAGAATTTCATTTTGTTTTCTCCAATATGAAAATGGATTAAATGTCTGAGTACAATAGAGGTGTCCCTGTGTCAACATGACACACATCAAATCAAAGTGTATTTATCATGCTTATGGAATCCGCTCAGGTCCGCAGTCAACAGTCAACAATCAGCAGTATAAAACCACCATCAATAAAATATGGGACAGGATTATAAGGTGTCATCATGTTTAGCACAAATGCAATTCACATCTCTATACCCTGACGTGCATATTCCTGATATTCCTCTAATAATAATAATAATAATAATAATAATAATAATAATAACAATAATAAAAATAAAAATAATCAAATATAATAATAATAATAAAAATAATAATAATAATAATAATAATAGAAAAATACAATAACAATAACACAATGTGGCATAGTAATAGCACAGTAACAGAACACAAACACAAAGAAGACAGAAACCGACATGACGGGGTGACTGACGGGGTGACTGACGGGGTGACTGACGGGGTGACTGACGGACTTATCCCGGCGGAGGTCTCTGTTCAACGCGGACGCGCATCGAACTCAGTCCCCGGTTGTCGTGCACACGCCGCTGTGACGTATGGTACCGCCCACTGGGCGAAGTGGCGTGAAAACAGAGAGTCAAGCGAAAGGCTCTGCGCACATAGGCTACCCGAACCCGAACCCGAACCCGAACCCGAACCCGAACCCGAACCCGAACCCGAACCCGAACGCAGGGATTCATCATCGGGATCAACCTCAAGTAAGGAAGGACTGTAAATGTTTTGACTCTTGTGTTGTTTTCTGGTTTGATGTGTGTGAATCCTGGTTGACTGAGGCTGGGAGGAGAAAGGAGAATGTCCTCCTCCCAGCAGAGACAGGCTGTAGATCCGTCCTGAAGCTGAACTTCAGAACCGGGACAGGCTGTAGATCCGTCCTGAAGCTGAACTTCAGAACCGGGACAGGCTGTAGATCCGTCCAGGACGTCTGGCCGTGGTTCAGCCAGCGGCAGAAGGCTGTCTGGACGTGTTGTTTAACATGTGGCTCCAGTCATCAAACTGTTTCTATAAGCTGACCAACTCATCATCACCCACTCCCCTAGAACCTAGCTGTCCCTACTACTACTACTATTATACTACAACTATACTACTACTACTACTACTACTACTACTACCTAGCTGTCCCTACTACTATTATACTACAACTATACTACTACTACTACTACTACTATACTACTATACTGCTACTACTACTACTACTACTATACTACTACTATTATACCTCTACTATACTACTATTACTACTATACTACAACAACTACTACTACTATACTACTACTACTATACTTCTACGATACTACTACTACAGCTACTACAATACTACTATACTACTACTACTACTACTACTACTATACTTCTACTATACTACTATACTACTACTATACTACTACTACTACTACTACTACTACTACTACTATACTACTACTACTACTCCTACTACTATACTACTACAATACTACTACTATACTACTACTATACTTCTACTATACTACTATACTGCTACTACTACTACTACTACTATACTACTACTATTATACCTCTACTATACTACTACTACTACTACTATACTACTATTACTACTACAGCTATACTACTACTACTACTATACTACAATACTACTACAATACTACTACTACTACTAATACTACTACACTACTATCCTACTACTACTACTACAGCTACTACAATACTACTACAACTACTACTACTACTACTACTATACTTCTACTATACTACTATACTACTATACTACTACTACTATACTATTACTACTACTACTACTACTACTATACTACTACTATACTACAATATTACTACTTCTACTACTACTACAGCTACTACAATACTACTACTACTACTACTACTATACTACTACTATACTACAATATTACTACTTCTACTACTACTACAGCTACTACACTACTACTACTACTACTACTACTACTACTATACTACTACTACTATACTACTACTACTACTACTACTACTACTACTATACTACTACAATACTACTACTACTACTACTACTACTACTACTACTATACTACTATACTGCTACTACTACTACTACAACTACTACAACTACTATACTACTACTATTATACTACAACTATACTACTACTACTACTACTATACTACTATACTACTACTACTACACTACTATACTACTACTATACTATTACTACTACTACTACTACTATACTACTGTACTACTACTACTAATAATAATATACTACTACACTACTAGTACTACTAATACTATACTACTACTACTACTACTACTACTATACTACTACTACTATACTACTATACTACAACTATACTACTACTACTATACTACTATACTACTGCTATACTACTACTACTACTACTACTACTATACTACTACTACTACTACTACTATAATACAATACTACTATACTACTACTACTACTACTACCACTACTACTACTACTACTATACTACTACTATACTACTACTACTATACTACTAGTACTACTAATACTATACTACTACTACTACTACTACTATACTACTACTAGTACTACTAATACTATACTACTATACTACTACTACACTACCAGTAGTACTAATACTACTACCTGGTACTGCCTGGTACTGGGTCTTCTGCCTGGTACGATTTCCTGTCTGGACCCTGGTGTTGCTGAGAGAGCCTTTAGAAGACGTGTCTGATTTCAACTCTCCTCTGTCCAGGTTCTGTTTGTAGCCATGCGTCCGGGAGCCTGAGGTGTGACATCATGGGCGCTCAGGCCTAAGAGTATCGGCTGCGTTGTGCAGCGGTCTGAGAACACAGTAAGTTCCTCGAATGACTTCTCAACATTTCCCCCCAACACACGGTTCACATGAATTTCTACAGGACAGTCGGGACGTCACAGGGCTTCACTACCGCGTTGTGTTGTTTGATGCATGCTGTGGTTTTTCTC
>NC_139671.1:65000-70000 GCF_951799395.1 Argentina silus | reverse complement strand
GTGGGTAGTCGACCGTGAGACCCGGAGCTAAGCTAACTAGTCAGTAACTGTACATGAATACATAGTAGGGTGGTCCAGTGGGCCTGTTGGTCATGTCATGTTTTGTGTTGAATAGGACCTCCTCCTTGTTTCTCTGAGGGGTTTGAATGGAGGGTTCTCTCCTGTGTGTCTCATCCAGAACGCTGCCGCTCGTCTGGTGTTCAATCTCCCCAAATTCTCCCATGTCACCCCCCTCCTCCGCACCCTCCACTGGCTCCTGGTAGCAGCTCACATCAGATTCAAGACCCTGGTGCTCGCCTACCGAGAGCAAAGGGAACAGCCCCTCCCTACTTGCAAGTAATGGTCAGCCCCCAAACCCCCCCGGCCCGATCACTTCGCTCTTCCACCTGGGCTGCCCGCCTGGCACCGCCGCCTCTACGTGGATGCAGTGGCCACGCCACTTGGTCACGGCTTTTCACTGTCCTGGCGCCCCGCTGGTGGGAGGAGCTTCTGCTGTCATGACTGCAGAGTCACTTCCAATCTTCCACCATAGATTGAAAACCCATCTCTTCACCCCCACTACCCCCCTGTACTAACCCTAACCCTAGAGACCTCTTCATCCCCACTACCCCCCTGTACTAACCCTAACCCTAGAGACCTCTTCATCCCCACTACCCCCCTGTACTAACCCTAACCCTAAAGACCTCTACAATCCCCACTACCCCCCCTGTACTAACCCTAACCCTAGAGACCTCTTCATCCCCACTACCCCCCTGTACTAACCCTAACCCTAAAGACCTCTTCATCCCCACTACCCCCTGTATTAACCCTAACCCTAAAGACCTCTTCACCCCCACTACCCCCCTGTACTAACCCTAACCCTAAAGACCTCTTCACCCCCACTACCCCCCTGTACTAACCCTAACCCTAAAGACCTCTTCACCCCCACTACGCCCCTGTACTAACCCCAACCCTAACCCTAAAGACCTCTTCACCCCCACTACGCCCCTGTACTAACCCCAACCCTAACCCTAAAGACCTCTTCACCCCCACTACCCCCCTGTACTAACCCTAACCCTAAAGACCTCTTCATCCCCACTACCCCCCTGTACTAACCCTAACCCTAAAGACCTCTTCACCCCCACTACCCCCCATGTACTAACCCTAACCCTAAAGACCTCTTCATCCCCACTACCCCCCTGTACTAACCCCAACCCTAACCCTAAAGACCTCTTCACCCCCACTACCCCCCTGTACTAACCCTAACCCTAAAGACCTCTTCATCCCCACTACCCCCCTGTACTAACCCTAACCCTAAAGACCTCTTCACCCCCACTACCCCCCTGTACTAACCCTAACCCTAAAGACCTCTTCATCCCCACTACCCCCTGTACTAACCCTAACCCTAAAGACCTCTTCACCCCCACTACCCCCCTGTACTAACCCTAACCCTAAAGACCTCTTCACCCCCACTACCCCCCCTGTACTAACCCTAACCCTAAAGACCTCTTCACCCCCACTACCCCCCTGTACTAACCCTAACCCTAAAGACCTCTTCACCCCCACTACCCCCCCTGTACTAACCCTAACCCTAAAGACCTCTTCACCCCCACTACCCCCCTGTACAAGTTTCTCTCCTGTAAAAAAAAAAAAAAAAAAAGAAAGAAAGAAAAGAAAAAGTAATTCTTCCTTCTTCTAGCATTGTGACTGCCAATAGCCCTAACCCCTAACCCCTAACCCTAACCCTAACCTTGGTCCTAGCATAGATTACTTTGTTTTATGATGATGGATAGATGATTTACTTACTTTAACAAATGTATTTGTTATTAGTCACTTTGGATAAAGGCGTCTGCTAAATGCCATAAATGTAGATAGATACTGTAAATAAATAGATAGATACTGTAGATAGATAGATAGATAGATCGATCGATACTGTAGATAAACATATCGATAGATAGATAGATTTAAGAGTCCAAACTCCAAGCGGGCTGTCTTGTGCTTTTTACTGAGGAGTGGCTTCCGTCTGGCCACTCTACCATAAAGGCCTGATTAGTGGAGTGCTGCAGAGATGGTTTTCCTTCTGGAAGTTCTGCAATTCCTTTGACCTCATGGCCTGGTTTTTGCTCTGACATGCACTGTCAGCTGTGGGACCTTATATAGACAGGTGTGTGTCATTCCAAATCATGTCCAATCAATTGAATTTACCACAGGTGGACTTCAATCAAGTCATAGAAACATCTCAAGGATGATCAATGGAAATAGGATGCACCTGAGCTCAATTTCGAGTGTCCTAGCAAAGGGTCTGAATACTTATCTAAATGTGATATTTCAGTTTTTTATTTTTTAATAAATTAGCAAACATTTCTAAAAACCTGTTTTGTCTTTGTCATTATGGGGTATTGGGTGTAGATTGATGAGGGAAAAAATGAATTGAATCCATTTTTAGAATAAGGCTGTAACATAACAAAAGGTGGAAAAAGTCCTTTCCTGTGTCTGTGTCTGTGTCTGTGTCTGTGTCTGTGTCTGTGTCTGTGTCTGTGTCTGTGTCTGTGTCTGTGTCTGTGTCTGACGTCCGTGTCGCTGCGGCGCCGTGACGGTGAGAGCGGTGGAGGCGCGAGGCACCGAGTGGGTTAAGTCTCGTCCTATCGGTGAGCTCGTGCGTCGTCCCAGCCCCCCGCGGGACCGAGCCACGGTGCATGTGTCTGCAGCACGCCGGCCTGCCCGCCTCCCGCCGCCCGCCGCCCGGGACAAACACCCGCTTTCACCGCGACTTGTTGCTCGCTGTCGGACTGTTTGTGGAGCAAACGGTGGATATTCGAAACGGAAGCCGTTTTCGGTGAAAAGCGAATTCCGTTTTATCCTTGACGACAACAAAGCGCAAAACATCCGGACCGACGAACCCCTCGACAAGGTAGCCGTCCTTCCTTCCTTTATTCAGCACATCTGGCTGCTACTTCTCTCCAAAACAAAGTGCATTGATCGACTCATTTTTCCTTTAAATCCGTTTCACCGAATAGTGTTTCCGTTTCACCGGATAGTGGTTGTATACATTGTGGATTTGTTTCCTCTGCTTTCCCGAACCGTCATTTTCTATCAGTAGCTCCAGTGTTGTGGTCAGTAGCTCCAGTGTTGTGGTCAGTAGCTCCAGTACTGTGGTCAGTAGCTCCAGTACTGTGGTCAGTAGCTCCAGTGTTGTGGTCAGTAGCTCCAGTGTTGTGGTCAGTAGCTCCAGTACTGTGGTCAGTAGCTCCAGTACTGTGGTCAGTAGCTCCAGTGTTGTGGTCAGTAGCTCCAGTACTGTGGTCAGTAGCTCCAGTGTTGTGGTCAGTAGCTCCAGTACTGTGGTCAGTAGCTCCAGTACTGTGGTCAGTAGCTCCAGTACTGTGGTCAGCAGCTCCAGTACTGTGGTCAGCAGCTCCAGTGTTGTGGTCAGTAGCTCCAGTGTTGTGGTCAGTAGCTCCAGTGTTGTGGTCAGTAGCTCCAGTACTGTGGTCAGTAGCTCCAGTGTTGTGGTCAGTAGCTCCAGTACTGTGGTCAGTAGCTCCAGTACTGTGGTCAGTAGCTCCAGTGTTGTGGTCAGTAGCTCCAGTACTGTGGTCAGTAGCTCCAGTACTGTGGTCAGTAGCTCCAGTGTTGTGGTCAGTAGCTCCAGTGTTGTGGTCAGTAGCTCCAGTACTGTGGTCAGGTCCTCCGTCCCGTCTCTGTTTTAAAACTGAGACTCGTCCTCTCCGGGCGTCAGCACATCTGTGAAGCATGTTTCTGTTTCTGTGCTGAAGCAGCATTCCATGTGTGACAGCTCAAGCTTTTGATGTCTTCATAACCTACCTTGCAGTAGTGTTGGTGTAATCGTGACGTTATAAAAATTGTCATTCTTTTAAAGTTAATTGAAACTAAAACTAACCGAGACTGAATGGATGTGTCGTTTAACAAGATGTAGTTGTTAAATGACACACAAACAGGTCTTCTAGCTTCTTCTATTTATTATTATTAAGTTAGTTTATCATTGTGTATTAACCCCTTCATGGACTCTTTCTGCGTTTCACACGTGATGGATCGTTATGGTTATGTGGTACAATATTGTGATTTAAAAAAAATAATCTGCTGCTGCTTATCTTTAGAGACACTTGACTGGGCGCTCTGTAGTAGTGGAGCAGCTTCCCTCAGCCGGTACCCAACTCTCAATCTTTGGTTTAGCGTTGGCGTTGGTCGGTGGTGTTGGCCGGTGGTGTTGGTGGTGGTAGTGTTGGCCGGTGGTGGTGGTGGTGGTGGTGTTGGCGTTGGCCGGTGGTGGTCGGTGGTGGTGGTGGTGTTGGCCGGTGGTGGTGGTGGTGGTGGTGGTGGTGATGGTGATGGTGGTGGTGTTGGCCGGTGGTGATGGTGATGGTGGTGGTGTTGGTCGGTGGTGGTCGGTGGTGGCCGGTGGTGATGGTGATGGTGGTGGTGTTGGTCGGTGGTGGTCGTGGTGGCCGGTGGTGGTGGTGGTGGTGATGGTGATGGTGTTGGTCGGTGGTGGTCGTGGTGGCCGGTGGTGGTGGTGGTGGTGTTGGCCGGTGGTGGTGGTGGTGGACAGCGGTGGTGGTGTTGGCCGGTGGTGGTGGTGGTGGTGGTCGGTGGTGGTGGTGGTGGTGTTGGCCGGTGGTGGTGGTGTTGGTCGGTGGTGGTGGTCGGTGGTGGTGGTGGTGTTGGCCGGTGGTGGTGGTGGTGTTGGCCGGTGGTGGTGGTGGTGGTGTTGGCGGCTGGTGGTGGTCGGTGGTGGTGGTGGTGGTGGTGGTCGTGGTTGGTGGTGGTGGTGTTGGCCGGTGGTCGTGGTCGGTGGTGGTCGTGGTCGGTGGTGGTGGTGGTGTTGGCCGGTGGTGGTGGTCGTGGTGGTGGTGTTGGTCGGTGGTGGTGGTGGTGTTGGTGTTGGCCGGTGGTCGTGGTCGGTGGTGGTGGTGGTGTTGGCCGGTGGTGGTCGTGGTGGTGGTGTTGGCCGGTGGTGGTGGTGGTGTTGGTCGGTGGTGGCCGGTGGTGATGGTGATGGT
>NC_139671.1:0-62500 GCF_951799395.1 Argentina silus | reverse complement strand
AGTACCAGGGTTAGAGTACCAGGGTTAGAGTACCAGGGTTAGAGTACCAGGGTTAGGGTACCAGGGTTAGGGTACCAGGGTTAGAGTACCAGGGTTAGGGTACCAGGGTTAGGGTACCAGGGTTAGAGTTAGAGTACCAGGGTTAGGGTACCAGGGTTAGGGTACCAGGGTTGGAGTACCAGGGTTGGAGTACCAGGGTTGGAGTACCAGGGTTAGGGTACCAGGGTTAGAGTACCAGGGTTAGGGTACCAGGGTTAGGGTACCAGGGTTAGGGTACCAGGGTTAGGGTACCAGGGTTAGAGTACCAGGGTTAGGGTACCAGGGTTAGGGTACCAGGGTTAGGGTAACAGGGTTAGAGTACCAGGGTTAGGGTACCAGGGTTAGAGTTAGGGTACCAGGGTTAGGGTACCAGGGTTAGAGTACCAGGGTTAGGGTACCAGGGTTAGAGTTAGGGTACCAGGGTTAGGGTACCAGGGTTAGAGTTAGGGTACCAGGGTTAGGGTACCAGGGTTAGAGTTAGGGTACCAGGGTTAGGGTTAGGGTACCAGGGTTAGGGTACCAGGGTTAGGGTAACAGGGTTAGAGTACCAGGGTTAGGGTACCAGGGTTAGAGTACCAGGGTTAGAGTTAGGGTACCAGGGTTAGGGTACCAGGGTTAGAGTACCAGGGTTAGGGTACCAGGGTTAGAGTACCAGGGTTAGAGTACCAGGGTTAGGGTACCAGGGTTAGGGTACCAGGGTTAGGGTACCAGGGTTAGAGTTAGAGTACCAGGGTTAGAGTTAGAGTACCAGGGTTAGGGTACCAGGGTTAGGGTACCAGGGTTAGAGTTAGGGTACCAGGGTTGGAGTACCAGGGTTAGAGTTAGGGTACCAGGGTTAGAGTACCAGGGTTAGGGTACCAGGGTTAGAGTACCAGGGTTAGAGTACCAGGGTTAGGGTACCAGGGTTAGGGTACCAGGGTTAGAGTACCAGGGTTAGAGTTAGGGTACCAGGGTTAGGGTACCAGGGTTAGAGTACCAGGGTTAGGGTACCAGGGTTAGAGTACCAGGGTTAGAGTACCAGGGTTAGAGTACCAGGGTTAGAGTACCAGGGTTAGGGTACCAGGGTTAGGGTACCAGGGTTAGGGTACCAGGGTTAGGGTACCAGGGTTAGAGTTAGAGTACCAGGGTTAGAGTTAGAGTACCAGGGTTAGGGTACCAGGGTTAGAGTTAGGGTACCAGGGTTGGAGTACCAGGGTTAGAGTTAGGGTACCAGGGTTAGAGTACCAGGGTTAGGGTACCAGGGTTAGAGTACCAGGGTTAGAGTACCAGGGTTAGGGTACCAGGGTTAGGGTACCAGGGTTAGAGTACCAGGGTTAGAGTACCAGGGTTAGAGTTAGGGTACCAGGGTTAGAGTTAGGGTACCAGGGTTAGGGTACCCAGGGTTAGAGTAACGCTAACCAACCCTAACCCTAGAGAACCCTAACCAACCCTAACCCTAAGCCTGCAGAGGTCTGGCAAAAGGTATTGTGGACAGATCAGACGATTATAATCATGAACCAGAGTGGTTCATTCAAGATTGACAGAATCCACCTCATCTGTGACACATGGTGTTGGGGTTGGGGGGGTTAAGGTTAGGGGGTTACGGCTTGGGTGAAACCAACGTAGATGTACAAAAATACCCTTAAATAAAAGCTGATAATTTCGATTTTAACCTCAAATCCAAATGTTTGCAGTGTCTAGCTGAAACAAGAAGAAAGCTTCCCTGACCTCTGACCTCCGCAGAGCAGCTCATCTTTAGTTGGTGCCCTCACTTCAGTTCTGTCTGATTCTGAACCCTCGCCCACACAGTCCCCCCCCCCTCTCTCTCTCTCTCTCCCCCCCCCCCCCCCCTTCCTCTCCCCCCCCCCCCTCTCTCTCCCCCCCCCCCCCTCTCTCCTCCCCCCCCCTCTCTCCCCCCCCCCCCCCCTCTCTCCTCCCCCCCCTCTCAGCAGCTCTGTGTGAATAGAGTCAATGTTCAACAGTATGTCAACATGGCTGGAGCGCTAAAGCTAACCGTCTGTCTGCCTCCCCCCCCCTCCTGCCTCCCCCCCTCCTCTCCCCCGCACCCTCCTCTCTTCCCCCTTTTCCCTTCTTCCAGAGGAGCGGTAAATGAGTGCATCAGGCAGAGAGAACACCATGGCTCAGAGCCCTGCCAGCCGTGACCTCCTATTTCTCAGCAATGGCAGCCTCCCAGTCCCTCCCAGCAGCCTCCCAGTCCCTCCCAGCAGCCTCCGAGTCCCTCCCAGCACGGAGGGGGACGTCACCACCCCCACCCCCACCACACCCAGAACACTGCCCAAGCAGCAGAGAACCCCTCCAGCCAGGGAACAGCTGAGAGCCAGAGGGAGCCGGAGTCAGCAGCAGAACAGCTCTCTGAGGCCTTCCTCCTCCTCCTCTTCCTCCTCCGCTGCCTCACACCCCACAGACTCAAAAAGGTTGGACAAGCTCCTGCCCTCCGCCCTCCCCTCCTCCTCTCCCCCTCCCCCCCAGTCTCCCTGCTGCCGCTGCCCGTTCCACCCCCCTCTCTGCTGCCATGGTGGGAACCAGGGCCCCCTCCCTGCCCTGCACCATGCCCAAGGCCCCCTCCCTGCCCTGCACCATGCCCAGGGCCCCCTCCCTGCCCTGCACCATGCCCAGGGCCCCCTCCCTGCCCTGCACCATGCCCAGGGCCCCCTCCCTGACCTGCACCATGCCCAGGGCCCCCTCCCTGACCTGCACCATGCCCAGGGCCCCCTCCCTGCCCTGCACCCAGGCTCCTGCCCCTGCGGCCTGCAGGCCTCTCCTCCCCCCTGTCTGCACCACCAGCACTGGCAGCAACGCCTCCACAACCAGCCCAACATCCCTGGGCTCAGGTACGTTACAGAGAGAGACTGTGTGTGTGTGTGTGTGTGTGTGTGTGTGTGTGTGTGTGTGTGTGTGTGTGTGTGTGTGTGTGTGTGTGTGTGTGTGTGTGTGTGTGTGTGTGTGTGTGTGTGTGTGTGTGTGTGTGTGTGTGTGTGTGTGTGTGTGTGTGTGTGTGTGTGTGTGTGTGTGTGTGTTTCTCTACACTTCAGGCACATCCCAGCCTCTCCAACAGAAGCTCTTTCATTGCGTTTCCCTGCTGACCGGCACTGACTAAACCTTTACTCCTCTGTCCCAGTGTTCAGGATCAGAGGTGGTGTTAGGGTGTTAGGGGTGGTGTTAGAGGTGGTGTTAGGGGTGGTGTTAGGGGTGGTGTTAGAGGTGGTGTTAGAGGTGGTGTTAGAGGTGGTGTTAGGGGTGGTGTTAGGGGTGGTGTTAGAGGTGGTGTTAGAGGTGGTGTTAGGGCTGGTATTAGGGTGTTAGAGGTGGTATTAGGGTATTAGGGGTGGTGTTAGGGTGTTAGGGGTGGTGTTAGAGGTGGTATTAGGGTATTAGGGGTGGTGTTAGAGGTGGTGTTATGGTGTTAGCGGTGGTGTTATGGTGTTAGGGGTGGTGTTAGAGGTGGTGTTATGATGTTAGAGGTGGTGTTATGGTGTAAGGGGTGGTGTTGTGGTGTTAGGGGTGGTGTTATGGTGTTAGGGGTGGTGTTAGGGTGTTAGGGGTGGTGTTATGGTGTTAGGGGTGGTGTTATGGTGTTAGAGGTGGTGTTAGGGTTTTTGGGGTGGTGTTCTGGGTAGTTGAGGTGGTGTTAGCGGTGGTGTTATGGTGTTAGGGGTGGTGTTAGAGGTGGTGTTATGATGTTAGAGGTGGTGTTAGGGGTGGTGTTAGGGGTGGTGTTATGGTGTTAGGGGTGGTGTTAGGGGTGGTGTTATGGTGTTAGAGGTGGTGTTAGGGTTTTTGGGGTGGTGTTCTGGGTAGTTGAGGTGGTGTTAGTGATGGTGTTAGGGGTGGTGTTAGTGATGGTGTTAGGGGTGGTGTTATGGTGTTAGAGGTGATGTTAGGGTTTTTGGGGTGGTGTTCTGGGTAGTTGAGGTGGTGTTAGGGTTGGTGTTATGGTGTTAGGGGTGGTGTTAGGGGTGGTGTTATGGTGTTAGAGGTGATGTTAGGGTTTTTGGGGTGGTGTTCTGGGTAGTTGAGGTGGTGTTAGGGTTGGTGTTATGGTGTTAGGGTTTTAGGGGTGGTGTTAGGGTTGGTGTTATGGTGTTAGGGTTTTAGGGGTGGTCTTAGGGTTTTAGGGGTGGTGTTATGGTGTTAGGATTGGTGTTATGGTGTTAGGGTTTTAGGGGTGGTGTTAGGGTTTTAGGGGTGGTGTTATGGTGTTAGGGTTGGTGTTATGGTGTTAGGGTTTTAGGGGTGGTCTTAGGGTTTTAGGGGTGGTGTTAGGGGTGGTGTTATGGTGTTAGGGTTGGTGTTATGGTGTTAGGGTTTTAGGGGTGGTGTTAGGGGTGGTGTTATGGTGTTAGGGTTGGTGTTATGGTGTTATGGTGTTAGGGTTGGTGTTATGGTGTTAGGGGTGGTGTTATGGTGTTAGGGTTTTAGGGGTGGTGTTAGGGTTTTAGGGGTGGTGTTCTGGGTAGTTGAGCTCATGTTAATGTGTGTGTGTGTTTGTTTGTGTGTGTGTGTGTGTGTGTGTGTGTGTTTGTGCTACAGAGTGTGTGTGTGTGTGTGTTTGTATGTTTGTCTGTGCTACAGAGTGTGTGTGTGTGTATGGTGTGTGTGTGTGTTACAGTGTGTGTGTGTGTGTGTGCGCGCTACAGTGTGTGTGTGTGTGTGCGCGCGCTACAGAGTGTGTGTGTGTCTGTGGTGTGTCTGTGTGTGTGTGTGTCTGTGTGTGTGTGTGCGTGTGTGCTACAGAGTGTGTGTGTGTGTGCTAGAGAGTGTGTCTGTGTGTTTGTGTTACAGTGTGTGTGTGTGTTTGTTCGTGCTACAGAGTGTGTGTGTGTGTGTGTGTGTGTGCGCTACAGAGTGTGTCTGTGGTGTTTGTCTGTGTTTGTGCTAGAGTGTGTGTGTGTGTGTGTCTGCTACAGTGTGTGTGTTGTGTGTGTGTGCTACAGACTGTGTGTGGTCTGTGTGTGTTTTATAGAGTGTTGTGTGTGTGTGCGACAGAGTGTGTGTGTATGGTGTGTGTGTGTGTGTGTGTTACAGTGTGTGTGTGCGCGCTACAGAGTGTGTATGTGTGTGTGTGTGTGTGTTACAGAGTGTGTGTGTGACTGCTTCAGAGAGTGTGTGTGTGTGTGTGTGTGCGCGCTACAGAGTCCGTGTGCTGTGTGTTTTGTGTGTGTGTGTGTGTGTGTGTGTGTTTCTGGTGTGTATGTGTGTGTTTATGTGCGTGTGCACGCTACAGAGTGTGTGTGTGTTCCAGAGTGTGTGTGTGTGTGTGTTTCTGGTGTGTGTGTTTGTTGTGTGTGTGTGTGTGCGCTACAGTGTGTGTGTGTGTGTGTGTGTGTGTGTGTCTGGTGTGTGTGTGTGTGCGTGCTACAGAGTGTGTGTGTGTGTGGTGTGTGTGCTATATAGTGTGTATGTGTGTGGTGTGTGTGCTATATAGTGTGTCTGTGTGTGGTGTGTGTGCTACAGACTGTGTGTGTGTGTCCGTGTTACAGAGTGTGTGTGTCTGTTTGTGTGTGTGTGTGTGTGTGTGTGTGTCCGTCCAACAGTGTGTGTGAGTGGATGTGTGTGTCTGTGTGTGCTACAGACTGTGTGTGTGTGTGTGTGTGCTACAGTGTGTGTGTGTGTGTGTGTGTGTGTGTGTGTATATATATATGTGTGTGTATGTGCTACAGACTGTGTGTTTGTGTGTGTGTGTGTGTGTTACAGAGTGTGTGTGTGACTGCTTCAGAGAGTGTGTGTGTGTGTGTGCTACAGAGTGTGTGTGTGTGTGTGTGTGTGTGTGTTTGTTTTGTGTGTGTGTCTGGTGTGTGTGTGTGCGCTACAGAGTGTGTGTGGTGTGTGTGCTATGTAGTGTGTGTGTGTGTGTGTGGTGTGTGTGCTATATAGTGTGTGTGTGTGTGTCTGTGTCTGTGTGTGGTGTGTGTGCTACAGACTGTGTGTCTGTGTGTGCTACAGTGTGTGTGTGTCTGTGTGTGTGTATGTGCTACAGACTGTGTGTGTGTGTGTTTGTGTGTGTTTTACAGAGTTTCTGTGTGTGAGTCTGTGCTACAGAGTGTCTGTGTGTGTTTGTCTGTGTGTGCTATAGATTGTGTGTGTGTGCTACAGAGTGTGTGTGTGTGTGTGTGCGCGTGCGCTACAGAGTGTGTCTGTGGTGTTTGTGCTAGAGTGTGTGTGTGTGTGTGTGTGTGTGTGTGTGTTACAGAGTGTGTGTGCTACAGTGTGTGTGTCTGTGCTACAGATTGTGTGTGCTACAGAGTGTGTGTGTTTGTCTGTGTGTGTGTGTTTGTGCTACAGAGTGTGTGTATGTGTGTGTGCGCTACAGAGTGTGTGTGTGTGCGCTACAAAGTGTGTGTGTGTGTGTGCTACAGAGTGTGTGTGTGTGTGTGTGTAGTGTGTCTGTCCGTGTTACAGAGTTTGTGTGTGTCTGTGTCTGTTACAGAGTGTGTGTGTGTGTGTGCTACAGAGTGTGTGTGTGTGTCCGTGTTAGAGTGTGTGAGTGTGTGTGTGTGTGTTACAGTGTGTGTGTGTGTGTGTGCGTGCTACAGAATGTGTGTGTGTGCGTGCTACAGAATGTGTGTGTGTGGTGTGTGCGTGTGTGCTACAGAGTATGTGTGTGTGTGCTACAGAGAGTGTGTGTGTGTGTGTGTGTGTGTGCTACAGACTGTGTGTTTGTGCATGTGTGTGTGTTACAGAGTGTGTGTGCTACAGAGTGTGTGTGTTTGTCTGTGTGTGTGTGTTTGTGCTACAGAGTGTGTGTATGTGTGTGTGCGCTACAGAGTGTGTGTGTGTGCGCTACAAAGTGTGTGTGTGTGTGTGTGTGCTACAGAGTGTGTGTGTGTGTAGTGTGTCTGTCCGTGTTACAGAGTTTGTGTGTGTGTGTGTGTGTGTGTCTGTTACAGAGTGTGTGTGTGTGTGTGTGTGTGTGTCTGTATGTGCTACAGTGTGTGTGAGTGTGTGTGTGTGTTACAGTGTGTGTGTGTGTGTGTGCGTGCTACAGAATGTGTGTGTGTGGTGTGTATGTGTGTGCGTGTGTGCTACAGAGTCTGTGTGTGTGTGTGTGTGTGTTACAGAGTGTGTGTGTTTTACAGAGTGTGTGTGTGTGGTGTGTGTGTGTGTGCTACAGAGTGTGTGTGTGTGTATGGTGTGTGTCTGTGTGTGTGTGTGTGCTACAGAGTGTGTGTTTTTCAGAGTGTGTGTGTGCTACAGAGTGTGTGTGTGTTGTGTGTGTGTGTGTGTGAATGTGTGTGTCCTACAGAGTATGTGTGTGTGTGTGCTACAGAGTATGTTTGTGTGTGCTACAGAGAGTGTGTGTGTGTGTGTGTGTGTGCTACAGACTGTGTGTTTGTGCATGTGTGTGTGTTACAGAGTGTGTGTGTGTGTGTGTGTGTGTGTGACTGTGCTACAGAGAGTGTGTGTGTGTGTGTGTGTGTTTGTGTGTGTGCGCGCGCTACAGAGTGTGTGTGTATGTATGTGTGTGTGTGCTACAGAGTGTGTGTGTGTGTGTGCTACAGAGTGAGTGTGTGTGTGTGTGTGTGTGTGTCTGGAGGAGACACACACACTCTGTGACACACACAAACACACACACACACACACTTTGTAACACACACAAACACACACACACACACACTCTCTGTAGCACACACACACACTCTGTAACACACACACACACAGACACTCTGTAGCACACACACACACACACACACTCTGTAACACAGACACACACACACACTCTCTGTAGCACTCACACACACACACACTCTGTAACACACACACAGACACACACACACTCTCTGTAACAAAGACACACACACACACACACACTCTGTAGCACAGACACACACACACACAGACAGACACACACACACACACTCTGTAACACACGCACACACACACACACACTCTCTCTCTGTAGCACACACACACACACTCTAACACACACAAACACACACAGACACACACACACACACACTCTGTAGCATGCATACATACACACACACACACACACACACACACACACACACTCTCACTCTGTAACTGACCCTGGGCTTCCTGCTATATTCCTGTTGTTTTAGTTTGGTGTCATTCTCCTCCCCGTACATACAGTCCTCCTCTGCATGAGTGTGTGTGCTACCAAGAGTGTGTGTGTGTGTGTGTGTGTGTGTGTGTGTGTGTGTGTGTGTGTGTGTGTGTGTGTGTGTGTGTGTGTGTGTGTGTGTGTGTGTGTGTGTGTGTGTGTGTGTGTGCTACAGAGAATGTGTGTGTGTGTGTGTTTGTGTGTGTGTGTGTGTGCTACAGAGAATGTGTGTGTGTGTGTGTTTGTGTGTGTGTGTGTGTGCTACAGAGAATGTGTGTGTGTGTGTGTGTGTGTGTGTGCTACAGAGAATGTGTGTGTGTGTGTGTGTGTGTGTGTGCTACAGAGAATGTGTGTGTGTGTGTGTGCTACAGAGAGTGTGTGTGTGTCCTAGAACATGACTTCATTCTGTGGTATGCTAATGAGGATGTTATTCAAGCTAAGACGTCTCGGGGAAGCTGGATTCACACAGCTGCTAGCTGTTAGTTCCACTCCTTGACTTGATTTGTGTGCGTGTGTGTGTGTGTGTGTGCGTGCGTGCATGCGTGTGTGTGTGTGTGTGTGACCCCAGGGTTAGGGTGATGGAGACATCTCTAGGACAGCTTGTTGGCTACAGTGTTGACATCCTGTACGCCTGGAATCCAAACACCCATATGTCAGCACAGGAATGTGGGGGTGGCAGGTGTGGCCTCCCCCCCCCACATACGTACACACACACACACACACACACACACACACACACACAGTAAGCTCAGAGGCAGGAGTTAGTCATCGTCAGGGTTTAGGTATATCCTGGGTTAGGGTATATCCTGGTATCCTGTTGCTCCACAGTTGTAGAGTCAACATAACGTTTGATTGGTTCTTCTCACTCTGAGTCCTCCAGCCACCTCCAGCCTCCCCTGCCTCCCCAACCTCCAGCCTCCCCAACCTCCAGCCTCCAGCCTCCCTAACCCTAACCCTCCCTAACGTTTCTTCACATAAATGCTCCGACTGACAGATGGTCTCTGACAGATTCTCACGACCCTGAAAGACTTTAGAAACAAAGCTGCTGTCCTTTTCTATTGATAACCGAGAGTTTTCCTAGAGAATGGAATGAGGTTTTTTTTAAATTTAAAAGTAATTTTAATGTTCACTTTATGTAAAAAGCACACTGAAATGGTACCTGAGGTGTTTGATGTAGTAGTTTTATACATCTTCTTAACTCTTTCAGTGCCGGGGGTGAATAAAGTCAACATAAAAATGAATGAATAAATTGTCAACATTCTAGAGTGCCACGGGTGACTTTATTCACCAAAAAAAAGGATAAATGATGATGCTTCATGTTGTAGCCAATCAAAGTATTGTTGCTGGGTAAACACCACAGAAAACACTTGACAGTCTAGGTGGTGAGTGTTCCAGAACAATTAGAGGGTTAATCTTCTGACATGCAGTCATGGATCCAGACCAGGATATCGATTGGCCTTGGTCTTTCTTATGGCTCCGCTTTGACTAAAGATGTTATATGAATCCATTCCACTGTTTCCCGTTACTCTCCTCCATTTTGGACCATACTGTATCTCCATCCTATTAGGGTTAGGCTTAGAACCCTTGTATTTCTAGGGCTAGGATTAGGGTTAGTACCCTTGTATCTCTAGGGCTAGGGTTAGGGTCAGTTGCTGTTGAGAGGTTTAGGGTTGAGGTTGAGGTTAGGGTTAGGGTTGAGGTTAGGGTCAGTTGCTGCTGAGAAACGCTTCATAAAAAATAACATGTCCTCCAGTTCGCACGGATACCGGGACCAAGTCTGTTTTTGATTGGCTGTTGCTTTGACTCCTAAATGTGAACCTGATTTATCTCTTCTTGGTTTTCAGCCCTCCAAGGCCATTCCGATTCCCCAAAAGGTAAGACCTGCCAAAATCATTTTGTGTGTGTGTGTGTGTGTGTGTGTGTGTGTGTGTGTGTGTGTGTGTGTGTGTGTGTGACCCCTGCTGAGCTGTCATTCCTCCATAGTGAGTCATGAGTACTCTCTCTGTTAACTGCTTAATAGATAAACCATGTTGGGTAATATGGTCTCCATGGTTTCTGTCTTGCATTAAAGTGTGACCTGTGATTAGGGGTGTGGTTAACGTGGCGGTGGCAGACAGCAGTGACCTCCGCAAAAGTGTAAAAACGCAACAATGGCGGTTGTCTGCTCGACCATGTCTACCGCGGCGTCCCTATTTGTTAGGTGTTAGAGTTGGGTTAGGGTTCGGGTGGTTAGGGTTATGGTTGGGGTTAGGGTTCGGGTGGTTAGGGTTATGGTTGGGGTTGGGGTTAGGGTTGAGGTTAGGGTTATGGTTGGGGTTGGGGTTAGGGTGGTTAGGGTTATGGTTGGGGTTAGGGTTCGGGTGGTTAGGGTTATGGTTGGGGTTGGGGTTGGGGTTAGGGTTGAGGTTAGGGTTATGGTTGGGGTTGGGGTTAGGGTTGAGGTTAGGGTTCAGGTGGTTAGGGTTATGGTTGGGGTTGGGGTTAGGGTTGAGGTTAGGGTTCGGGTGGTTAGGGTTATGGTTAGGGTTAGGGTGGTTATGGTTGGGGTTAGGGTTATGGTTGGGGTTAAGGTTAGGTTTGAGGTTAGGGTTCGGGTGGTTAAGGTTAGGGTTGGGGTTAGGGTGGATAAGGTTAGGGTGGTTAGGGTTATGGTTGTTAGGGTTAGGGTTAGGGTGGTTAAGGTTAGGGTGGTTAGGGTTTGGGGTTAGGGTGGTTATGGTTAGGGTGGTTAGGGTTAGGGTGGTTAGGGTTAGGGTGGTTAGGGTTATGGTTAGGGTGGTTGAGGTTAGGGTGGTTAGGGTTATGGTTAGGGTTGTGCAGTCATCGCGTTGAGTCTGAGTCTCCCTCCACAGCTATGCAGAGCTGATAGCTGATTGGCCGGTGGTGGTTCTGGGGGTGTGTACCGTCCTGATCGTGGTTTGTGCTCTGGTGGGCGTCGCCGTTCCAGACCTGCCCGACTTCTCCGACCCCCTACTGGTGAGGACTAATACTACATGCTCTTCACTACAGGATATTATTTGGTGACTTGGGTCCCTGGTTGGGAGGGTGTGAGGTTGAGGTTGGGAGGGTGTGAGGTTGAGGTTGAGGTTGGGAGGGTGTGAGGTTGGGAGGGTGTGAGGTTGAGGTTGGGAGGGTGTGAGGTTGAGGTTGGAAGGGTGTGAGGTTGAGGTTGGGAGGGTGTGAGGTTGGGAGGGTGTGAGGTTGAGGTTGGGAGGGTGTGAGGTTGAGGTTGGAAGGGTGTGAGGTTGAGGTTGGGAGGGTGTGAGGTTGAGGTTGGGATGGGTTGAGGTTGAGGTTGGGATGGGTTGAGGTTGGGAGGGTGTGAGGTTGAGGTTGGGAGGGTTTGAGGTTGAGGTTGGGAGGGTGTGAGGTTGAGGTTGGGAGGGTGTGAGGTTGAGGTTGGGAGGGTGTGAGGTTGAGGTTGGGAGGGTGTGAGGTTGAGGTTGGGATGGGTTGAGGTTGGGAGGGTGTGAGGTTGAGGTTGGGAGGTCATTAACATACAGGATGTCTGGTAGGGGTTTGAGCCAAGAGGCACCGCCATTGGCCAGCGGCTGGTCACATGGAACAACATGGTGAAGAACACAGGCTACAAGGCCACGCTGGCGAACTACCCCTTCAAATACGCAGACGAACAGGCCAAGAGGTACACACACACCACTCATACACACACCCACACCCACACCACACCACACACACAGACAGACAGACAGACACACACACACCACTCTCACACACACACACACACACAGCCCACGCCCTCATGGGTTTAAATCTATTTCCTTCATTAGTTGAAGGATGACCTCAGTGCTTTTTAGCTGCTGGTTGTTTGGCAGTGAGCCAGGTAGAGGAAATTGTAGAGGAACTTCAGTGTTTCTAGTGAATCTGATGAATCTGAGGTAAACCGTTCTGATTCTGTCAATCACCCTCGTCTTTAAATCATTCTAGTCACCAAGAGGATCGCTGGGCTGAAGAGCATTTTGACCGAGACAAACGCCATGCAGAATGGGACTTCAGTAAAGACAGTTTCTTCTGTGATGTCCCAGGTATACCCTAACCCCCCCTCCCCTCCCCTCCCCTCCCCTCCATCTTCATGCCATACTGTGTTGAAATGTTTGACGTGTGTGTGTGTGTGTGTGTGTGTGTGTGTGTGTGTGTGTGTGTGTGTGTGTGTGTGTGTGTGTGATGCAGGTGGCACATATTCCAGACTGGTGTTCATGTCTGCGGAGGGCAGGAACCTGTGGAGCCTCCAGGCCATTAAGTCCATGTGTAACCATGACAACACCCGGGTACGTGGAACACAGCCGTGAGCTCACCTCCGAGACTGCCAAGTGTTCTATTAACACTTTGATTGACTACAACATGAATAAAGTCATCCTTGGCACTCTAGAATGTTTATTCTCTGTCTGTCTGTCGCTCTGTCTGACTGTATCTGTCTGTCTCTCTGTCTGTCTGTCTATTGCTCTGTCTGTCTGTCGGTCTTTTTCTCTTTTTGTCTGTTGCTCTCTCTGTCTGTCTGTGTATCTATGTATCTGTCTGTCTGTCTATTGCTCTGTCTGTCTGTCTGTCGTCTGTCTCACTCTCTGTCTGTCTGTCACTGTGTCTGTCTGTCTGTTTATCTTTCTGTCTGTCTGTCTCTTTGTCTATCTCTCTGTCTATCTATGTATCTGTCTGTGTCTGTCTCTCGTCTGTCTGTCTGTCTGTCTATATATCTGTCTGTTTGTCGGTCTGTTTCTCTGTCTGTGTCTGTCTTACTTTCTGTCTGTTGCTCTCTGTCTGTCTGTCTCTCTCTCTGTCTGTATGTCTTTCTGTCTGTCGCTCTTTGTGTCTGTCTGTCTATCTCTCTATCTTTATGTCTGTCTGTCTGTCTCTCTGTCTGTGTCTTTCTGTCTGTCGCTCTGTCTGACTGTCTGTCTTATCTGTCTGTCTGGCTTTCGCTCTGTCTCTGTCTGTCTCTCACTCTCTGTCTGTCACTCTGTGTCTGTCTGTCTCTGTCTTTCTGTCTGTCTGTCTCTTTGTCTATCTCTCTGTCTGTCTGTCTGTCTATTTCTCTGTCTGTCTGTGTATCTATGTATCTGTCTGTGTCTTTCTGTCTGTTGGTCTGTTTCTCTTTCTGTCTGTTGCTCTCTCTGTCTGTCTGTCATCTGTCTCACTCTCTGTCTGTCTGTGTCTGCATGTCTGTCTTTCGCTCTGTCTGTCTGTGTCTGTCTTGTCGTCTGTCTCACTCTCTCTGTCTTTCTGTCTGTCTGTCTATCTCTGTCTGTTTCTCTGTCTATCTATATATATATATATATATATATATATATATATATATATATATCTGTCTGTCTGTCTGTCTGTCTATCTATCTGTCTGTCTTTCGCTCTGTCTCTCTCTCTGTCTTTCTGTCTGTCTGTTTCTCTGTCTTTGTCTGTCTGTCTCTCTCTGTCTGTCTGTCTGTTGCTCTGTGTGTCTGTCTCTTTGTCTCTCTGTCTATCTCTCACTCTGTCTGTCTGTCTATTTGTGTCTGTCTATCTGTGTATCTATCTGTCTGTCTATCTCTCTTTCTGTCTGCCTGCCTGTCTGTCTTTCTTATTTGTCACATTTTACATTCACCTTATGTGTAGTGAGTAACTTTTCCACTTCAAGTAGCACACCTGGTCTGGTCTAACGTGTGTCCGTGTGTCCGTGTGTCCGTGTGTCCGTGTGTCCGTGTGTCCGTGTGTGTGTCCCCCTCCTCAGGTGCGCTCCCACCCCCAATACCGGAGCCTGTGCCAGCGCACCACAGAAGCGTCCTGCTGCCCCAGCTGGACCCTGGGGAACTACGTGGCCGTCCTCACCAACCGCTCCTCCTGCCAGAGGATCACGGAGCGCGACGTCTCCCAGACGCTCAAGATCCTGCGCTCCTGCTCCAAGTTCTACCACAACGGCACCCTGGGGCCCTACTGCTGGGACATGACTACACGCAGGAAGGACCAGGTCAAGTGTGCCAACGTGCCCCGGAAATGCACCAAGTACAACGCCGTCTACCAGATCCTCCACTTCCTGGTGGACAAGGACTTCCTGAGTCCCAAGAACACGGACTACGCCGTTCCCAACCTCAGCTACAGCATGCTCTTCTCCCCTACGGAGAAAGGCGAGACCATGATGAACATCTACCTGGATAACTTTGAGAACTGGAACTCCTCGGATGGCGTGACGACCATCACAGGGATCGAATTCGGAATCAAACACAACCTGTTCCAGGACTACCTCCTCTCAGACACGGTGTACCCCGCCATTGCCATAGTGATCGTGCTGGTGGTGATGTGCGTGTACACGCGCTCGGTGTTCATCACCTTTATGACCATGATCGCCATCATCAGCTCCCTGATCGTTTCCTACTTCCTGTACCGCATGGTGTTCAACTTCGAGTTCTTCCCCTTCATGAACCTCACGGCGCTGATCATCCTCGTGGGCATCGGGGCAGACGACGCCTTCGTACTCTGTGACGTCTGGAACTACACCAAGTTGGACAAACCCAACTCTGAGCTGTCGGAGACTGTGGCCGTCACGCTGCAGCACGCCGCCCTCTCCATGTTCGTCACCAGCTTCACCACTGCCGCCGCGTTCTACGCCAACTATGTCTCCAACATCACCGCCATCCGCTGCTTCGGCGTCTATGCCGGGACGGCCATCTTGGTGAACTACATCCTGATGGTGACCTGGCTGCCTGCTGTGGTGGTGCTGCATGAACGGTACCTGCCAAACATGTTCTCCTGTGCTAAGCCTCCTCACCAGCAGAGGGGGTTCTGCACTAAGAGCCTCTGGGCTGGACTGTGCCATAGGGCCAACAGGTGCCTGTTCGCTGTCTCTGAGGCTTCCAGGATCTTCTTTGAGAAGGTTAGTCTTTGCAGCAGTTTCTTAGTTTGCGATATGTATATTATCGTATAATCTTTACATTTTTATTATATTCTACATGCAACGTATAATAAATAATTATAACATTTCTTATGTCCAGTTTTTCCTCTGTTTTTATTGTAAAACAGATTGTATTGTTATTAGATGAATGTGCTACAGTAGTCTGTATGATATAAATAAAGTTTGATTTGATGTATTGAAGGTGCTGCCATGCATTGTGATCAAGCTGCGCTACCTCTGGCTCTTCTGGTTCCTGGCCCTGACCGTGGGCGGAGCCTACGTGGTGTGTGTCAACCCCAGGATGAAGCTGCCGTCTCTGGAGCTGTCCGAGTTCCAGGTGTTCCGCTCCTCGCACCCCTTCGAGCGCTACGACGCAGAGTACAAGAAGCTGTTCATGTTCGAGAGGGTCCGCCATGGAGAAGACCTCCACATGCCCATCACCATCATCTGGGGGGTGAACCCTGTAGACTCCGGGGACCCCCTGAACCCCAAGAACAAAGGCAAGCTGACGCTGGACAGCACCTTCAACATCACCAGTCCCGAGTCCCAACTCTGGATCCTCAACTTCTGCCAGCGTCTGAGGAACCAGAGCTTTGTGTTCCAGTCGGAGGAGCAGGACCTGGTCAGCTGCTTCATCGAGACCTTCAAGCAGTGGATGGAGACCCACGACTGTGAGGAGGCGTCCGTCTACCCTTGCTGCAGTCAGTCCACCTTCCCCTACAAGCAGGAGGTGTTTGAGCTGTGCATCAAGAAGGCCATCATGGAGCTGGACCGACGAACCGTCTTCCACCTGGACAGCAAGACGCCCGGGCCACGCTTCGACATCAACGACACCATCCGGGCCATCGTCCTGGAATTCCAGAGCACCTTCCTGTTCACGCTGGCCTATGAGAAGATGCACCAGTTCTACGGTGAGGTGGACGGCTGGATCCAGGAGGAGCTGAGGCATGCGCCAGCTGGCCTGAACCGCGGCTGGTTCGTCAGCAACCTGGACTTCTACGACCTGCAGGACAGCCTATCAGGAGGCACGCTCATTGCCATGGCGCTGTCGGTGGGCGTTGCCTTCAGCGTGATGCTGCTGACCACCTGGAACGTCATCATCAGCCTCTATGCCATCCTCTCCATCGCCGGGACCATCTTTGTCACCGTGGGCTCCTTGGTGCTGCTCGGCTGGGAGCTCAACGTCCTGGAGTCTGTCACCATCTCGGTGGCCGTGGGGTTGTCCGTCGACTTCGCTGTCCACTATGGTGTGGCCTACCGCCTCGCCACTGAGCCTGACCGCGAGGGGAAGGTGGTCTTCTCGGTCAGCAGGGTGGGCTCCGCCATCGCCATGGCAGCGCTGACCACTTTCGTGGCTGGGGCGATGATGATGCCCTCCACCGTCCTGGCCTACACCCAGCTGGGCACCTTCATGATGCTGATTATGTGCATCAGCTGGGCCTTCGCAACCTTCTTCTTCCAGTGCCTGTGCCGCTGCCTGGGGCCTCAGGGGACCTGCGGCCAGATCCCCCTGCCCAAGAGGCTCCAGTGCCAGGCCTACCAGGAGGGCACCTCCAGCGTCCCCTTGTCCCAGGGCAAGCCTGGCACCCTGGGGAAATACCAGCTGGACGGCAGGGGAGGGGAGGTGGAGCATTATGAGCTGGAGCCGCTGGCCAACGCCGGGACTGAGGAGAAACCTCCAGAAGAGCCAGAGGTTTATAACGGCCTGGCCTCTCATGTACCCCACTGTGACCCCCCCCTTTCTCCGTCTCAACAGCAGTCTATGAGCCTGCAGTGGGCCCCCTACCCTTGCAAGCAGACCCCCCAAGACTTCCCCCAGTGTCCCACTCCTCAGTTCCCCCTCACAGGCAGCAGCAGAGGCCAGAGCCCCCTGGCCACCCTGGACGCCGGGTATAAACCCATGGAGTGCTGTATGCACTACATCCACTGCCCCCCAGCCCACTTCCACCCCTGCTCCCAGGCCAGAGGCCCTAGACAGGCTGGCCCTCACAGCTGCCACCTCCGGAGCTACTGCCTCCAGGGGAGCCAGGGGGGGCAGACGCCCAGGGAGCAGCCCTCTGCCCTGGACCCAGCAGGGGTAGAGGAGCCCCTCAGCACTGGAGGAGGGTCCTGTAGCCCCAACATCAGCTCCCCAGACGAGACACACACACACACTCAGCACCCCTCTATCACCTCCAGCTGTGCATCAGCTCACACACACACATGCTGCTCAGCCAATCAGGAGTCACAGAGGGCAGGAGAGGAACCTGTAAACAGCAGTCAGAACGATCAGAACGTGGACATCACCACGGCAACGCAAAACAACGCTTGCCTTACGATGTCTAGCAAGTTAGAAACATCTTCTTCTCCTGTCACGCGGGAGGTCAAACAGAAGAAGAAGAAGGAGCGGAGGGCCTCTCCTAACAAACTCCTCTGTTTTAACAGGACGCTGACAGTCAAGTGCAATTCTGTCGAGTTTAATGTGAGGAAAGCTGATGCCAATGTGCCTGCTCTCACCATAGACTCAAAACCCTCCTCTGAAAGCTTCTGTTGACAATGAAGAGAACATTTAAGACACTTATATAAAGGATATTATAAACCATAGTGTCAATCCGAAAAGTTATGGTGTCCAGTGTACCAGTGTCTCTGTTTGGGATATGAGTGACCAAGTGCCTAAATGTCTATCATGTAAATTAGGACCTCATATGGTTTGTTCTGTTTCTCCTTTTTGTACTCCGACGATGATATTTGGTTGATGTCTCAGATGTATTTGATTAAACAGTAAAAATACAGTCTGTGTATGAAGCTCTTGTCTAAACTGTTATAGGAAAATCTTAGAGAATAAAGACAACTGTTCAGATCACTAAGGGTTAGGGTTAGGGTTAGTTTTCAACTGTTGTTCAGATCACTAAGACAGAATCCTGCTTATGTCTGTTTCATGTTGCCACATGCCTCAGATCCCATATCAAAGTATGTACTGTATGTACTGGATGTACTGGATGTACTGTATGTATACTGGATGATGAAAAAGTTATTTTAACACGATTGTCTGTTTCTTTCCACTCATCAGCATCATCAAAGGGCCACAGTTTAAAATAGCGAATGGAACCTGTTTGATTGTCTGTCTGCTGCAGGGCCTTCCTGCTGCTCTGGCAGGCATCTCTCTCTCTCTCTCTCTCTCTCTCTCTCAGCCCATTTTGAATGCCAGTACAATAAACTATAAATCTCAATATTTATGTTTCCATTCTACAGTAAGCATGTCTGGCCATGTGTGACTTTGATCTGTATCATCTTTCAAATTTCGATCGTTTGAGAACAAACATTTTGCAACGTGTTTGGTTAGGTTTAGGGTCGTCTCAAGGTTATATGTAGGTTTATGCTTAGGGTGGTCCCAAGGATCCCACTTAGCATCAGAAACCTCGACATGAAAATTAAATACTTGTTTTACATAGAGGAAGTATACACAAATGCTGTAGGCAAATTCAGAAGATACATTTTATATTCAAGTACCAGTGAAATATTCACGAGGATTATAATATATATAATATCATATATTCATGTTTACATACATACCTACATACATGAAATCCCTCACGAGTTCAAATATGTTTCACTTCGGAAAACAGTGAAATATGAACATCAGGTTCTAACTATTCTAAATTATTTCCAGTTCGACCAGGGTTTAGGGTTAGGGGTCAGGGTTACATACATATTAATACATACATACATAGATATTAATACATACATACTAACATATCTACATACATACATAGATATTAATGCATACATACATACTAACATACATACATGGCGTGAGGGGCTGGCTCCATCTAGTGTCCTCAGGTTAGAAGCGTCTGGGGAAGCTGAGAGCTCGGCTCAGGGGATGATTCAGGATGGGCTTAGAGAAGAGGTTGTTTAGCCAGAGGGGGGAGAGGAAGATGGTGATGTCGGTGTCTCTCCTGGGGACCTGCCTGGGATGGTTCCCGCTCCCACTCCGCTCTCTGAGGGGGGCCAGGTGGGGTCGGGGGTGGCGGATGGGGGGGTACCTACCATATGGGAATATGTCGTAAGGCTCCTTTGTGACCTGGAGTACCCGCTGCTGGATTTTGATGCTGAGAGTATGTACTACTAACACACTGAAACATAACCAGCAAAACATATTATATACTACTCGTGATATGTACCACTAATGTACTGAATGTCTAATGACAAGAAATACTATTCAGACATAAAACTGATTAAATAACTTGCGGTTGATTTATGTTGAAATGGGTTTAACCTGTTTTATGATTTGAAGGATGAAACTGATCTGTCTAACTATGTGTAACAAATAAAGTTGAAATGTAATAAATTGGAAAAGGAAAGAGAGAAAGGGGAATTCAGTCAAAGTTGAGAGAGGTTTGGGTTCAGTCCAGAAGGTAATGGGTTAATAGTCAAGGACGACTGAAAGGGGGGGTCAGGAGGAACTAAAGGTCAAGGTTGACCTAGAAGCTTTGCTCACGTGAAACAGTTATGATCAGAGGAGCTCATGATGGGGGTTATACAAAACTGGTTGTTAGGCGTATGTTTATGGGCATTTTCCACAGATCTCTCAGGAGGACGGATCCCGAAAGAGACCAGGAGGTCTAGCCCAATTGGGGTTCCACAACCAAAATCCTCTCTGGAGACAGGTTTCGAAACGGAAAGCCCCCCGTCTGAATTGCTGTTAATATCATTTACATTTACATTTATGACATTTACAGATGTCTTTATCCAAAGCGACTTACAACAAATACATTTGTTTAAGTAAGTGAATCATCTATCCATCAGTCATCATAAGGATTAGGGTCATAGGCAGTTACAATGCTAGAAGTGTGGGTAGTGGGGATGAAGAGGTCTTTAGGGTTAGGGTTAGTACAGGGGGGGTAGTGGGGTTGAAGAGGTCTTTAGGGTTAGGGTTAGTACAGGGGGGTAGTGGGGATGAAGAGGTCTTTAGGGTTAGGGTTAGTACAGGGGGGTAGTGGGGATGAAGAGGTCTTTAGGGTTAGGGTTAGTATAGGGGGGTAGTGGGGGTGAAGAGGTCTCTAGGGTTAGGGTTAGTACAGGGGTTAGGGTTAGGGTTAGTACAGGCGGGTAGTGGGGGTGAAGAAGTCTCAAGGAGGAACCGTTAAGAAGAGATGGAGGTCTTCAATCTACAGCAGATATGAATATTCGTATAATCTTCCACCCTCCTCTCACTCATACCAGGCAGTTACCTGGCTAACCCTAACCCTAACCCTAACCCCATCCCTAACCCTAACCCTAAACCTAACCCCATCCCTAACCCTAACCCTAACCCTAACCCTAACTCCATCCCTAACCCTAACTCCATCCCTAACCCTAACCCTAACCCCATCCCTAACCCTAACCCTAAATCTAACCCCATCCCTAACCCTAACCCTAAACCTAACTCCATCCCTAACCCTAACCCTAACCCCATCCCTAACCCTAACCCTAAATCTAACCCCATCCCTAACCCTAAACCTAACCCCATCCCTAACCCTAACCCTAAACCTAACCCTAAACCTAACCCCACCCCTAACCCTAACCCTAAACCTAACCCCACCCCTAACCCTAACCCTAAACCTAACCCCACCCCTAACCCGGAGATGGCTGCTAAATTCAGAGGCACTTTTAGGTTTATTATTACATTTAATTAGAATCTAATCCACCACTCTGGGTGAGCCCATTAGGCCATTTTCAATAGTGTCATTAACGACCACCTGAGGGCGCCATGAGACGGTGTTCCCACCTCTCTTGTCTGTCGCCTTGATCAGAAGCTGGAATATCCACAGCACCCTGCTCAGCCCACAGCCACATCATACCACTATCTACATAGATACAGATAGATAGGTCATTAAGGCGTGACAGCAGCTCACATCACAAACAACAACAAAATAAAGTAACAATAGAATAAAAATAAAATAGACATCTGAAACATTCTAGACAGTAAGAACAGTCCAATATGATTTAAAATCCCCAGCCTGACTCTGATCTCTGCTGAAGGCAACCGTATGCAGTTCTAAAAAGGTGGGTCTTGAGGTTAGTCTTAAGTGATAACTGTCTCTGACCCCCTAACACAGGTCCAGGGATGTGGGGCTGGGTTAGGGTTAGGGTTAGGGTTAGGGGTTAGGGGTTAGGGTTAGGGTTAGGGTTAGGGTTAGGGGTTAGGGTTAGGGTTAGGGTTAGGGTTAGGGTTAGGGTTAGGTAAGGAAAATGAGTTCTGCTACCCAAAGGGGTTAGGGTTAGGGTTAGGGTTAGGGTTAGGGGTTAGGGTTAGGGAAGTTTATATCTAGATTTACAATGACTGCTTAGTCTGTATTGCACTGGCCTATAGTATACCCTCCCTTCTATTACAATAAATCAAGGAGAATGTATACATTGTGTTTGTCCTTTTCTTTGTGTCTGAACATCCACACACACACACACACACACACACACACACATATATATATATATATATATAAACTTACTATAATAAATAATGACATAATATTTCATACCAAAAGTGCTGATGTAAAAGGAAAAAGGGTTAGGGTTAGGGTTAGGGTTAGGGTTAGGGGTTAGGGGTTAGGGTTAGGGTTAGGGTTAGGGTTAGGGTTAGGGTTAGGGTTAGGGTTTTAGGGTTAGGGTTAGGGTTAGGGTTAGGGTTAGGGTTAGGGTTAGGGTTAGGTTAGGGTTAGGGTTAGGGTTAGGGTTAGGGTTAGGGAAGTTTATATCTAGATTTACAATGACTGCTTAGTCTGTATTGCACTGGCCTATAGTATACCCTCCCTTCTATTACAATAAATCAAGGAGAATGTATACATTGTGTTTGTCCTTTTCTTTGTGTCTGAACATCCACACACACACACACACACACACACACACACACACACACACATATATATATATATATATAAACTTACTATAATAAATAATGACATAATATTTCATACCAAAAGTGCTGATGTAAAAGGAAAAAGTGCTTAAATCCATCCTAAAGACACACTGTAAAACACACAAAATCTCTTATAAGTGCTAATTTTCAAAGTGCTAAAATACACCAGTCACACACGTGATAATGAAAAGGAGAAAGAGTAATCTCTTTCTCTATATAGTATAATAAAATAATAAATCATCACATACATTCTGATATAAAAAGTGCTGATGTAAAGGGAGTATAAATAAATAAGGTGTATCACTTCTATAAATTAACACATATATACATTTACATATACATATACAACAATTGAAACCCACAATCACTCACACTGACACGTGATCTGTTAAAATCTTTTATTTAGCCCTGTGGGTTCAATGGTTCGTAATAAATGTATCCATCTCCTTTCATTTGCTCTCCGCTGCTCAACGGTCCATAAACTGTTTGATTGGAGTCCTGATATGCTGAGGTGAGTGATGGAGTGCTCTTGGAAGTGTGTGACTATGTGTGTTTGTAGTTGACCTTTTTTAATGTTGTACAGGTGCTGTTTTAATCGTGTTTCTATGGTGTGAGCTGTTTCCCCTATGTAGTGTTTGTGACAAAGTGTGCATGTGATAATATAAATGACGTTGGTGGATGTTAAAGTGAATGAGTCTAAAATAGGGGATGAGGTGCGACTGTGGGGATTACTAATGTATTTTCTCTGTCTAAAGTGAGTGGTATGAGGGTGAAGGGGTTGTGTCAATGTCCTGCTGAATCTTGAGTGAACCAAAATGTCTAGTAGATTTTTATTTTTACGGTAGGCTGAAATGATCCTGTATGATTGTAGAGGTGCAAAGGTTTGTTGGCTGGTGACAAAGTTGTGTTTGAGAGTCTGATGTAAGATTTTTGTTCTATGTGAAAATGTGGTTACTAAGGGAATCAAGATGCTAGGTTGGGTTGGGGGAACCAAAGGGGGGGAAAGAGAGTGGGGAATAGGAGTAGGGTTAAGGTTAGGGGGGGAAAAAGAGTGGGGAATAGAAGTAGAGTTAAGGTTGGAGGGAGGAAGAGAGTGGGGAATAGAAGTGTAGGCTGGGTTGAGGCCAGTGTTAAGATTAGGATCAGGGCATGGGTTGGGGTAGGGGTTAGGGTTAGGGTTGTGGTTAGGGTTGGGGTTAGAGTTGGGGTTAGAGTTGGGGTTATTGTTAGGGTTAAGGTTAGGTTTAGGGTTAGGGTTAAGGATAGGGTTAAGGTAAGGGTTGGGGTTAGGATCAGAAGGGTTAGGATTAGAATCAGGGCCTAGGTTGGGGTTGGGGTTAAGGTTAGGGTTAGAGTTGGGATTAGGAATAGGGTTAGGGTTAGGGTTAAAATTAAGGTTAGGGATAGGGTTAAAGTTAGGGTTAGGGTTAAGGTTAGGGTTAGGGTTAGGGTTAGGGTTAAGGTTAGGGTTAGGGTTAAGGTTAGGGTTAGGGTTAGGGTTAAGGTTAGGGTTAGGGTTAGGGTTAGGGTTAAGGTTAGGGTTAGGGTTAGGGTTAGTGTTAGGGTTAAGGATAGGGTTAAGGTTAGGGTTAGGGTTAAGGTTAGGGTTAGGGTTAAGGTTAGGGTTAGGGTTAGGGTTAAGGTTAAGGTTAAGGTTAGGGTTAGGGTTAGGGTTAAGGTTAGGGTCAGGGTTGAGAATAGGGTTAGGGTTAGGGTTAGGGTTAAAGTTAGGGTTAAGGTTATGGTTATGGTTAGGGTTGTGGTTAGGGTTAGGGTTGGGGTTAGGGATAGGGATAGGGTTAGGGTCAGGGTTGATGTTAGGGTCATGGTTAGGGTCAGGGTTAGGGATAGGGTTAAAGTTAGGGTTGGGGGCATGGTTAGAGTTAGGGTTAAGGTCAGGGTTGGTGTCAAGGTCGGTGTGTGTTGTGTATGAATGAAGTCGGTTAATGTGTGTGTGTGTTTGTGCATGGTGGTCTGTCCGGATGGGAGAGAGGGCAGCCAATGTGCTGGTCTTGATTGTACGGAGGAAGCGTTTGGAATATCCTCTCTGTCTAAGTGCTTTAAATAAGGTTTGAATGGCTTCGTGCAAATGTGTCTGGGTGGAGGATATTCTATAGTAGCGTATGATTTGTGATTTTACTATGCCTTTGAATGTATGTTTTGGGTGGTAGCTGTGTTTATGTAATAGTGCATGTGTGTCTGTCGGTTTAAAGTAGACCTTAGTCAATAATGTTTTCTGTGTTGAATTGATCTGATTAAAATAAACTGTGGTGTCCAGGAAATTAATTTCTTGTGGGTGTATGCTGTGTTTGAGTTTTATAGACGAATGGTGCGAGTTTAAAATGTTTATGAACTCTGTGAATAAATCTATATGGTGTGGCCATGCTCCTATAATGTCATCTAGAAATCTGTAATAGAAACTGGGTTGGTGGGGGCATTTGGCCAGTGCCTCTCTCTCCCATTCGGACATGTATAAGTTGGCGTATGAGGGTGCATATCGTTGGCCCATGGCTGTTCCCTCTACCTGTAAATATTGTTTATCGTCAAAAGTGAAATTATTGCCTGTAAGACTAATCTCCAATAGTTGTAAAAGTTCAGTGTCGGGTCTATTCTTATCTGGGTGTTTATGAAAGATATTCCTAACTGCATTTATTCCTGTGTGTGTATTTATGTTGGTGTATAAACTATCGATATCTATAGTGAATATGTAAGCCTGGGAGGGAACAACCATGGGTTGGATTTTGTGTAAGAAGTCGTAGGTGTCTTTCAGGTAGCTGGGGTGCTTGGTGGAGAGAGGGTTAAGATGATGGTCTATGTATTGTGCAATGTGGTATGATTCGCTGTTGCAGTCTGAAACTATCGGTCTACCAGGAGGAACTTCAAAGGGAATAGTCCAAGTCTCAGGTTCCTTATGAATTTTCGGAAGTAAGTAAAATTGTCTGGGTCTGGGGTCGTCCGGTCCGAATAAAAAGTCTCTTTGTTTTCGTGTAATGTATTTCTTTTCGTATATGGTCTGTATGACTTGTCGTAGTTGTGTTTGTGTCTGTTTTTGTATATTGTTGTCTATGTGTTTGTAATATCTAGTGTTTGATAATTGTCTGTTCGCTTCTAATAGGTATTGGTGTTTATCCATTATGACAATTTTGGAGCCTTTGTCTGCTGGTTTTATAATGATGTGTGGGTTACTTTTCAATGTGTGTATGGCGTTCCTTTCTGTTGCTGTAATATTGTCTGGCATGTCTGGTAGTATGTGATAGTTAGATAATGTATGTAGGTTTGTTCTAATCAGTTTCTGAATGTGTCTGTCTACTTGGCTGAGTTTAGGCTCCCAGGTGGAGGGGTAGGTGAGTGGTGTGTATTTGTGATTGGGTTGGTAGTCAAAATAGTCCAATAATTTGCATCGTCTGTGAAAGTGGTGAATGTCCCTTTGGAGTTCCTCCTGGTCATGTTTGTTGGGTCGAGGGATGAACGTCAACCCTCTCTCCAGTAGCTTGATCTGGGGTGCTGTGGGGTGAAAAGATTTAGAAAGATTTAAGATATTTGAGGGAGGAAAAGAATAAAGAGAAGGGGGAAGGGGGGAGGTTGTTGTTAGGGGTAGAGGGGGGGAAGAAGAGGTGGGGGTTGGGGTTTCTTCTCCTACTGCTCCAGTAGGGGGAGCTACGGGCTGGGGAAGAAAGGTGTTTGGCAATGTATGTGTGGAAGTGGCGGTAGAGATGTGTGAGTCCAGATTGTGGTTACTGTTTATTATAAATTTAGCTGCTTGCACCAGTGATTAAAAATGGTCTGTGCTGTTGTAGTTGTCCAATGTATATTATCTGGTGTGGTGTAGAATGTGTCCTGGGCTATTTCTGATAAGTGTGGGAGGTGTCTTGTAATGTGTTCATTGATGTATTTCAGATTTGTCTGCTGTTCTGTGGTGAGGTGACGTGAAAACTGAATGACTGGCATGTAAACTGTTGCGTTGGTGTAGACCCTCTTGGCTTCCCTGATCATCCTTGGTAGTTGTTTTAGTGATGTCTGGCGTGCATCGTGATCCTTGTTGTTGAGGCCCACTGAGAGAACCACCAGTTCCACTTGGGGTTGGACGGTGGCCTTCTCCAGGATCCTATAAAAATGATAGATACAGGCCCCTGCATAGCTGTCTACCTGTATACGGTGATTAGTGAATGGGGCGATCCGGCTGAGGTTGGAATCCCCCAACATGATGACTGGTTTGTTACTATTGAAGTTCCACTCCTGAATCTTACGCCCTGGTGTGGCCCGGTGGTATGTTGGAGTGTATACAGTGGTGATGTGTGTGTGTGTTGGAGGTAAATTGGGTTGGTTGAGCGTGCGTGTGGATGTATGTGTCTGGGCGTGTGTTCTGTCATCAGTTCTAGGGAGGTCTTTGCTAGGCAATCTCTTAGATATTGAGGGCTCAGATTGGGCCTGTATGGGAAGTTCCCCTTTATGTGGCCCTTTCATCATGGTTGGTTTTGCCCTCGTATTGGATTGCCTAGCTTCCGACCTCCTCCTAATGGCGCCACCTGTGGGTGTGAGTGTGAGAGAGTCAAATGTTATGTTATCCGTTATTAGAACTGAAGTGTTTGTCTGTCTGTGTTGTGTGGTGGTCAAGTCAGTGACCGGAACGTGAGTCATGTCTGTTGTGGGTTGACTACTGATCTTGTGGTGGAACTGTGCTCTGATTTCTTTACCTGTGTGATAGGAGATGGGTTCTTGTGGAGGGGGGGATGGTGGGGGGGATGGTGAAAATTGGAGGGAAAAAGTAGGGGAAAAGTGGCTCTCTGACGAGACAGGTGTAGTTCGAATCGGTGTGCAGATAAGTGATGAGTGATCCTTGGAGCCCGGTAATCCGAAGGCTCCATCCCTCCCCTGGTGACAAGGTGAGGTTGGAGTGGATGTGTGGGTAGATGTCCCTTGTGTGTGTATGTGTGTTGTCTGTATGGGTGTGGGTGTCTGTGTAGGCCTAAGTGTCAATTGTGTATGTGTGGGTGCAGGTATGGGTGGTGTAGGTGCGGGTTAGGGTTAGGGTTAGGGTTAGGGTTAGGGTTTAGGGTTAGGGTTAGGGTTAGGGGTTTAGGGTTAGGGTTAGGGTTAGGGTTAGGGTTAGGGTTAGGGTTAGGGGTTAGGGTTAGGGTTAGGGGTTAGGGTTAGGGTTAGGGTTAGGGTTAGGGTTAGGGGTTAGGGTTAGGGGTTAGGGTTAGGGGTTAGGGTTAGGGTTAGGGTTAGGGTTAGGGTTAGGGTTAGGTAAGGAAAATGAGTTCTGCTACCCAAAGGGGTGAGCAGGAAGCACAGGCACATAAGTTCTCCCATACACCTTCTTCCTCAAATAAGTAATTGGAACTTGTGTACTTTAACCAACAATGGCATCAGTGTCACCTTCCACGACATTGAGTCTCTAGGGTGTAGCTAATCTTAGGGAACGGTCTAGAGAAAAGATATCTTTTTTTCGATTCCGATTCCAAATTCAACGAATTTGTTGGAAGGACCATACGCCCATTATAATTCCATAAATGCTAGTCTAAAGTGCTATCAATGGGGAAATATATTTATGCTATATTGACAAACAAGATACCCATATTTACACACATCAATCACAAACACATTCCATAAATAAATTGTTAGTATTAAAGTGCTATCAATGGGGGCATAATTTCATGCAATGTCGACAAACAGAACACCCATATTTACACACACCAATCACATACATACTACCTTGGCGTACGTTCCCAATTTCAGAATCCCTTAAAGATATCTTTTTCTCATGATCTTTATCTCTATTAAAAAGACCAAAACAAAACAAAAACATTTTTAGGTTTCTTTAAAAAAACGTTTTGCTTTTACTCCACTTCATTTAGGCCGCTGGGCAAAATAGTTCTTAATTTTTTAATCCAGCGTCTTTCTGCAGACAGTCTCTGAGCCCTTGACCACCCTACCCCAGACTCAAGTCCCGAAATCACTATGCTCTTTGTGCTATGTTCCCGAAAATGTATGTACAGTTCAGTTGTTTTATCTGTTCGATCAATATAATATATGTGTTGTTTCAGACGTTGTAGCAATTTGTTTTTTGTCTGTCCAATATACAGTTTGTTACAAACTGTACATTCAATCACATAAACCAGATTTGACGATTCCAACCGGAAAATTTGCCAAACTGGAGCGCTCAAACCCGTATGTTTGTTAGTAATATATTTTATCGATCTGAACCGTACATCACTTTTTTGTTGTTTTCCACTATTTAATGAGGCATGAACCAACAAATCTTTTAGATTTTTATTCCTTTTAAAGGCTGAAATAATTTTAAAATTTGACAGAGGCTCAATAACGTCCTGTAGTTTTTTAAAACGACTTTTTACCCCCGAGTTCAGTTTTAAAGAGGCCGATGAGAAAATGGTCACAAAAGGGACAATGTTGTCATTTTTATCCGTACTACCAGGCCTTTGTACCTGGTGAAAGCTTTGTTTTACTTCAGCCTTAATAGAACGGAGGAATGTTCGACTATAACCCCTTGGTCTAAGCGCTTTGAAGAGCACTCTTGTTGCCAACTCGATGTCCTCAGGCCTTGTACATATTCTATTGAACCTTATCAGTTGGGACTTAACGATCCCCTTGAAGGTATGTTTAGGATGGTAGCTTATTTTATGTAGCAAAGCGTGGGTATCGGTGGGTTTAAAGTACACCCTAGTCCCCAGGCCACCTCCCCCATCGTCCCCTCTCATAATAAAAACCTCGGTGTCCAAAAATTCGATTTTTTCAGATTGTAAATTATACTTTAGAGTAATCGAATCATGGTGTTCGTTCAGGACGCTAATGAACTGCTTAAAATCCGACTCAGAGTAAGACCAGACCCCAAAGATATCATCCAGGTACCGGATGTATAATAATGAAGTTCTGCAGCATTTGGGCAAGACCGTTTGCTCCCAATCCGCCATGTATATATTGGCGTATGCTGGAGCAAACTTCTTCCCCATAGCAGTCCCATGTACCTGGAGATAATATTTGGAGTCAAACTCAAAGTCGTTTCGCGTCAAACCTAACTCTAAAAGAGAAAGAAGGGCCTCATCCGGTCTAGCTGGGTCAGGATATTTTTTAAAAATCTGTCTTACTGCTTTTAGGCCTAATACGGTATCTATATTAGTATACAGAGAATCTATATCGATGGAGAAAAGCATTGCTCCAGGAGGGACATCTATTGTTTTTATTTTATTAATAAACTCGTAGGTGTCTTTCACATAGCTAGGATGTTTTTGTGACAAGGGATTCAGAAAGTAATCTATGTATTCCGCTACTCTATATGATTCGCTCCCACAATCGGAAACGATCGGTCGACCGGGGGGAACTTCATGCGGAACAGTCCAAGTCCTAGGATCCTTATGGATCTTCGGAAGAAGATAAAATTTTCGTGGACGTGGAACATCTGAACCAAACAGGTAATATTTTTGTTTGGAAGAAATATATTTCTTCGCATAGAGCTCCCCCACAATCTCCCTGATCCTACTCTGCGTCTCCGGCTGTAAGGAGCGATCCAGAGGTACATAATGTCTAGTATTATGTAGTTGTCTATTAGCCTCTGTGAGATACTGGGTTTTATCCATAATAACAATTTTAGATCCCTTGTCTGCAGGTTTTATAACTATGTCCTGGTTTCGTTTTAGTTTGTTTAATGCCTGTCGTTGTTCTTCTGACAGATTATTTTCTCCTGTGATTCTGTAGGAAACCTTCTCGAGTCCTCTAATGTCACGCCTGATCACCTGTTTTATTTGTTCAGAAACTGAATCCCACTCAGGTTCCCACTTCGAGGGCTCGATGAACGGTTTCAAAACAGAATCTACATTATAATCAAAATGATCCAATAATTTTAACCGTCTGTGATACCCATATAGATCCCTCCTAAGACAGTCCCTGTCCACCCCCAGTGGCGTTGGAATAAAAGAGAGGCCCTTCTCCAGCAACATCTGTTCCGGTTCCGGCAAGCTATAGGTAAGTGAAAGGTTAAGTATATTAGATTGTGTGGGGGTGAGCAATCTCGGTCCCCCAGCTTCTAGTTTAACTGTTTCATCCACTCATCCAGGATGGCCATTGCTGTTCTATTTGTCCAATGCACAGGATCCCGAGGCTGTACAGTAAAGACGTGTCCTTCCACACCCTTAAGCACCCTATAATGTGCTTCCAAGAAGGCATTCGTCTGTTTTATTAAAGGTTGTACTCCCGGTGGGAGCCGCGTTGAGAACTGGATCAAAGGCACAAAAACTTCTGCCTGGGGAAAGACCCTTCCCACCACTGCCACTAGTTGTTGAAATTGCTTTTTGATGGTATTAATCCGATTTTCTCTCAAACAGTTGTTGAGGCCCACCGAGAGCACAACCTTCTGGGTATTGGGGCAGGTGTCTAACTTCTCCAAAATACCTCTAAGATGGTGTATTTGGGCTCCAGGAAAACTATCCACCTGCACCAGTGGGTAATTGTAGTGAGTGATTCCAGACAAATTAGAATCCCCAATCACCACCACCACCTCCCTTACCTCTAAGGACCACTGGACCCCTTTTTGAAAGGTGTTAATATGGCGGGTCGGCCTCTGCCAAGGAGGGTGAGCAACAGCAATAGTAACAGTACCCTGGGTGGCCGGGGGGCTAGATGTAATATCGTACACCGGAGTGGGTTCCTCCACAGCGTCACTCACTCCCGGACCCCTCCCAAATAGTGTCTCCCCAGGGGGCCCAGGCCAAGCCATCCTCCCATCCTCTATCAGCGGAGATGCAGAGATGGAATCTGACACCCCCACTGCCACATTGGTGAGAGGTGTCTCCCTGACCACAGCCACCCCCATTCCAAGGCCAGGAACACTATCAGATGCTAAGCCACTGGTGTCATGAGATGAATCAGATGTAGAGTCCCTCATCGGTCCTAAATCAAAGGTAGGACAAATATCAAATATCGCACAGTCCTCCTCCGGACCAACTTGTGCTCCATCAGTCGGTTCCTGTGAACTCACTGCATGCACCATTATCTGTACTGTTCCTCCAGATTTTGGAATGGGGCTGGGTTTAGAATTAAGATTAGACCTGAGGTTAGGTTTAGGGTTTGGGTTAAGGTTAGGGTTAGGATTCGGCCTAGGGTTAGGGTTAGGGCCAGGTCTAGGACTAGGGTTAGGGTTAGGATTCAGCCTAGGATTAGGGTTAGGGTTAGGTTTAGGATTAGGGTTAGGATTCGGCCTAGGGTTAAGGTTAGGGTCAGGATTAGGGTTAGGGCTAGGATTCGGCCTAGGGTTAAGGTTAGGGTTAGGATTCTGCCAAGGGTTAAGGTTAGGGTTAGGGCTAGGATTCGGCCTAGGGTTAAGGTTAGGGTTAGGATTCGGCCTAGGGTTAGGGTTAGGATTCGGCCTAAGGTTAAGGTTAGGGTTAGGGTTCGGCCTAGGGTTAGGGTTAGGATTCGGCCTAAGGTTAAGGTTAGGGTTAGGGTTAGGGTTAGGATTCGGCCTAGGGTTAGGGTTAGGATTCGGCCTAAGGTTAAGGTTAAGGTTAGGGTTAGGATTCGGCCTAGGGTTAAGGTTAGGGTTAGGGTTAGGGTTAAGGTTAGGGTTAGGGTTAGGGTTAGGGTTAAGGGTTAGGGTTAGGGTTAGGGTTTAGGGTTAGGGTTAGGGGTTAGGGTTAGGGTTAGGGTTAGGGTTAGGGTTAGGGGTTAGGGTTAGGGTTAGGGTTAGGGGTTAGGGTTAGGGTTAGGGTTAGGGTTAGGGTTAGGGTTAGGGTTAGGGTTGGGTTAGGGTTAGGGTTAGGGTTAGGGTTAGGGTTAGGGTTAGGGTTAGGGTTAGGGTTTAGGGTTAGGGTTAGGGTTAGGGTTAGGGTTAGGGTTAGGGTTAGGGGTTAGGGTTAGGGTTAGGGTTAGGGTTAGGGTTAGGGTTAGGGTTAGGTAAGGAAAATGAGTTCTGCTACCCAAAGGGGTGAGCAGGAAGCACAGGCACATAAGTTCTCCCATACACCTTCTTCCTCAAATAAGTAATTGGAAATTGTGTACTTTAACCAACAATGGCATCAGTGTCACCTTCCACGACATTGAGTCTCTAGGGTGTAGCTAATCTTAGGGAACGGTCTAGAGAAAAGATATATTTTTCGATTCCTGATTCCAAATTCAACGAATTTGTTGGAAGGACCATACGCCCATTATAATTCCATAAATGCTAGTCTAAAGTGCTATCAATGGGGACATACATTTATGCAATATTGACAAACAAGATACCCATATTTACACACATCAATCACAAACACATTCAATAAATAAATTGTTAGTATTAAAGTGCTATCAATGGGGGCATAATTTCATGCAATGTCGACAAACAGAACACCCATATTTACACACACCAATCACGTACATACTACATTGGCGTATGTTCCCAATTTCAGAATCCCTTAAAGATATCTTTTTCTCATGATCTTTAGCTCTATTAAAAAGACCAAAACAAAACAAAAGCATTTTTAGGTTTCTTTAAAAAAACGTTTTGCTTTTACTCCACTTCATTTAGGCCGCTGGGCAAAATAGTTCTTAATTTTTTAATCCAGCGTCTTTCTGCAGACAGTCTCTGAGCCCTTGACCACCCTACCCCAGACTCAAGTCCCGAAATCACCATGCTCTTTGTGCTATGTTCCCGAAAATGTACGTACAGTTCAGTTGTTTTATCTGTTCGATCAATATAATATATGTGTTGTTTCAGACGTTGTAACAATTTGTTTTTTGTCTGTCCAATATACAGTTTGTTACAAACTGTACATTCAATCACATAAACCAGATTTGACGATTCCAACCGGAAAATTTGCCAAACTGGAGCGCTCAAACCCGTATGTTTGTTAGTAATATATTTTATCGATCTGAACCGTACATCATTTTTTTGTTGTTTTCCACTATTTAATGAGGCATGAACCAACAAATCTTTTAGATTTTTATTCCTTTTAAAGGCTGAAATAATTTTAAAATTTGACAGAGGCTCAATAACGTCCTGCAGTTTTTTAAAACGACTTTTTACCCCCGAGTTCAGTTTTAAAGAGGCCGATGAGAAAATGGTCACAAAAGGGACAATGTTGTCATTTTTATCCGTACTATCAGGCCTTTGTACCTGGTGAAAGCTTTGTTTTACTTCAGCTTTAATAGAACGGAGGAATGTTCTACTATAACCCCTTGGTCTAAGCGCTTTGAAGAGCACTCTTGTTGCCAACTCGATGTCCTCAGGCTTTGTGCATATTCTATTGAACCTTATCAGTTGGGACTTAACAATCCCCCTGAAGGTATGTTTAGGATGGTAGCTTATTTTATGTAGCAAAGCGTGGGTATCGGTGGGTTTAAAGTACACCCTAGTCCCCAGGCCACCCCCCCCATCGTCCCCTCTCATAATAAAAACCTCGGTATCCAGAAATTCGATTTTTTCAGGTTGTAAATTATACTTTAGAGTAATCGAATCATGGTGTTCGTTCAGGACGCTAATGAACTGCTTAAAATCCGACTCAGAGTAAGACCAGACCCCAAAGATATCATCCAGGTACCGGATGTATAATAATGGAGTCCTGCAGCATTTGGGCAAGACCGTTTGCTCCCAATCCGCCATGTATATATTGGCGTATGCTGGAGCAAACTTCTTCCCCATAGCAGTCCCATGTACCTGGAGATAATATTTGGAGTCAAACTCAAAGTCGTTTCGTGTCAAACCTAATTTTAAAAGAGAAAGAAGCGCTTCATCCGGTCTAGCTGGGTCAGGATATTTTTTTTTTTTTTTTTTTTTTGTTTTTTTTTTTTTAAATCTGTCTTACTGCTTTTAGGCCTAATTCGGTATCTATATTAGTGTACAGAGAATCTATATCGATGGAGAAAAGCATTGCTCCAGGAGGGACATCTATTGTTTTTATTTTATTAACAAACTCATAGGTGTCTTTCACATAGCTAGGGTGTTTTTGTGACAAGGGATTCAAAAAGTAATCAATGTATTCCGCTACTCTATATGATTCGCTCCCACAATCGGAAACGATCGGTCGACCGGGGGGAACTTCATGCGGGACAGTCCAAGTCCTAGGATCCTTATGGATCTTCGGAAGAAGATAAAATTTTCGTGGACGTGGAACATCTGAACCAAACAGGTAATATTTTTGTTTGGAAGAAATATATTTCTTCGCATAGAGCTCCCCCACAATCTCCCTGATCCTACTCTGCGTCTCCGGTTGTAAGGAGCGATCCAGAGGTACATAATGTCTGGCATTATGTAGTTGTCTATTAGCCTCTGTGAGATACTGGGTTTTATCCATGATAACAATCTTAGATCCCTTGTCTGCAGGTTTTATAACTATGTCCTGGTTTCGTTTTAGTTTGTTTAATGCCTGTCGTTGTTCTTCTGACAGATTATTTTCTCCTGTGATTCTGTGGGAAACCTTCTCGAGCCCTCTAATGTCACGCCTGATCACCTGTTTTATTGGTTCAGAAACTGAATCCCACTCAGGTTCCCACTTCGAGGGCTCGATGAACGGTTTCAAAACAGAATCTACATTATAATCAAAATGATCCAATAATTTTAACCGTCTGTGATACCCATATAGATCCCTCCTAAGACAGTCCCTGTCCACCCCCAGTGGCGTTGGAATAAAAGAGAGGCCCTTCTCCAGCAACATCTGTTCCGGTTCCGGCAAGCTGTAGGTAAGTGAAAGGTTAAGTATATTAGATTGTGTGGGGGTGAGCAATCTCGGTCCCCCAGCTTCTAGTTTAACTGTTTCATCCACTCATCCAGGATGGCCATTGCTGTTCTATTTGTCCAATGTACAGGATCCCGAGGCTGTACAGTAAAGACGTGTCCTTCCACACCCTTAAGCACCCTATAATGTGCTTCCAAGAAGGCATTCGTCTGTTTTATTAAAGGTTGTACTCCCGGTGGGAGCCGCGTTGAAAACTGGATCAAAGGCACAAAAACTTCTGCCTGGGGAAAGACCCTTCCCACCACTGCCACTAGTTGTTGAAATTGCTTTTTGATGGTATTAATCCGATTTTCTCTCAAACAGTTGTTGAGGCCCACCGAGAGCACAACCTTCTGGGTATTGGGGCAGGTGTCTAACTTCTCCAAAATACCTTTAAGATGGTGTATTTGGGCTCCAGGAAAACTATCCACCTGCACCAGTGGGTAATTGTAGTGAGTGATTCCAGACAAATTAGAGTCCCCAATCACCACCACCACCTCCCTTACCTCTAAGGACCACTGGACCCCTTTTTGAAAGGTGTTAATATGGCGGGTCGGCCTCTGCCAAGGAGGGTGAGCAACAGCAATAGTAACAGTACCCTGGGTGGCCGGGGGGCTAGATGTAATATCGTCCACCGGAGTGGGTTCCTCCACAGCGTCACTCACTCCCTGACCCCTCATGAACAGTGTCTCCCCAGGGGGCCCAGGCCAAGCCATCGTCCCATCCTCTATAAGCGGAGATGCAGAGATGGAATCTGACACCTCCACTACCACATTGGTGAGAGGTGCCTCCCTGACCACAGCCACCCCCATACCAAGGCCAGGAACATTATCAGATGCTAAGCCACTGGTGTCATGAGATGAATCAGATGTAGAGTCCCTCATCGGTCCTAAATCAAAGGTAGGACAAATATCAAATATCGCACAGTCCTCCTCCGGACCAACTTGTGCTCCATCAGTCGGTTCCTGTGAACTCACTGCATGCACCATTATCTGTACTGTTCCTCCAGAGTCCCCCCTCTCTCTCATAGGTGTTCCTGGGGCATAGCCAGAGCCAATCCCACTCAAGATGGGGAAATGGGATTTTGGAATGGGGCTGGGTTTAGAATTAAGATTAGACCTGAGGTTAGGGTTAGGGTTCGGCCTAGGGTTAAGGTTAGGGTTAGGGTTAGGATTCGGCCCAGGGTTAGGGTTAGGTCTAGGGCTAGGGTTAGGGTTAGGATTCAGCCTAGGATTAGGGTTAGGATTAGGTCTAGGGTTAGGGTTAGGATTCAGCCTAGGGTTAGGGTTAGGATTCGGCCTAGGGTTAAGGTTAGGGTTAGGATTAAGGTTAGGGTTAGGATTCGGCCTAGGGTTAAGGTTAGGGTTAGGGTTAGGGTTAAGGTTAGGATTCGGCCAAGGGTTAGGGTTAGGGTTAAGGTTAGGGTTAGGGTTCGGGTTCGGCCTAGGGTTAGGGTTAGGGTTAGGATTCGGCCTAAGGTTAAGGTTAAGGTTAGGGTTAGGGTTAGGATTCGGCCTAAGGTTAGGGTTAGGGTTAAGGTTAGGGTTAGGATTAGGTCTAGGGTTAAGGTTAGGGTTAGGGTTAGGGTTAGGGTTAGGGTTAGGGGTTAGGGTTAGGGGTTAGGGTTAGGGGTTAGGGTTAGGGTTAGGGTTAGGGTTAGGGTTAGGGTTAGGGTTAGGGGTTAGGGTTAGGGTTAGGGGTTAGGGTTAGGGTTAGGGTTAGGGTTAGGGTTAGGGTTAGGGTTAGGGTTAGGGTTAGGGGTTAGGGTTAGGGTTAGGGTTAGGGTTAGGGTTAGGGTTAGGGTTAGGTGAGGGGAATCATAAAACGTCTGCCTAAGCAGGAATGCACTGGCACACAAACCTTCTGTTTACCTTAGTTGATTGGCGATTTCGCCGTTCAGCGATTTTCATGGAGCGAAAAATAAAAACAGGTACGTTTCAGGTACGGAAAATTGTAGGTTACTATATAATTTCATGTATTATCCCTAAGGAGAAATGGGACACAAAGGAAGGGAATGTACACCATATATATATATATAAAAAAGTAAATGTATAAAGCACTTTAAAAATTAAATTACATTTCACTTCATACATATCATATAAGAATAAAATATGGCTAATCATTCCCTCTCAATGCCGTTCACCATACTCCCAGGTAAGTATTTTATATTTTTTTATATTTTTTTATATTTTTATATTTCATTTAACCCATTAGGATAGACTGTATTTAATTTATTAATCCAAATTCTTTCTCTCCACAGTCTCCTTTTTCCGGACCAAGCCGTCCCTGCTTCCAGGCCTGTGATAAGGAGGTTCTCCCAGCCATGATCTCTAAAATGTAAGTAGATTGCGGTAGACTTTGTAGTTTGTCTTATACTGTACAAATGTTGTTTCAGCCGCATACGTAAACTATTTTTTGTCTGTCCAATATACCATTTGTTACAGGTTTTGCATTCAATGCCGTACACCAAATTGGACGAATCAAGCTGGAAGACCTCCCGCACTGCTGCACTCAGATGAGTATATTTATTTGTGATAAATGAATTTACTTTAAAATGCGACTGCAACGGATCCCGTCGCTCGGTCCCCAAAGATGCCTTCACCAACTGATCCTTCAGGTTTCTACCCCTCCTATAGGCTGCTATAATTCTAAAATCCCGGAGAGGGTCTATTTTGGTTTGTGCTATTTTAAAATTGGCTTTAACGATTTTATTTAATTCGAGGGCGGCCGGTGCATAAGTTGAAACAAAAGGGACCAGATGTTTATCGTCCCTCCCTTCTGCAGGTTTACTCCCCCCACTAAACATCTGCTGGACCTCCACTTGGATGCCGCGGAGGAACGTCCTGCTATAGCCCCTCGGTCTCAGGGCCTGGAAGAGGGTCCGAGTCGCCGAACGCACATCCACCTCCGCCACACAGATCCGGCGAAACCTAATCAGTTGGGATTTGACAATCCCCCTGTAGGTATGCCTGGGATGGTAAGAAGATCTGTGCAGCAGAGCATGGGTGTCCGTCGGCTTAAAATAGACCCTCGTCCCAAGACCCACCCTCCCATCCTCACCATCCTCCACAAACACCTCAGTGTCCAGAAAATGTATTTTCTCTGGATGTAATTCATATTTAAATGTTATGGAAGGATGGTGTTCGTTGAGCGTTGACATAAAATTCCGAAAGTCTGGTTCCCCATGGGGCCAGACTCCAAAAATATCATCCAGATACCGCAGATACAGTGTTGGCAGTTTGTGGCATTTGGGGAAGACAGTTCGCTCAAATTCAGCCATATAGATGTTTGCATAGGCGGGAGCAAACTTCTTCCCCATCGCCGTACCATGAATCTGTAAATAATATTTATCATTAAATACAAAGTCATTTTTGGTTAAACCCAACTCCAACAACCTCAAGATAGCTGCATCCGGTCTATTTGAATCTGGGTGCCTTACCAAAATATTCTGAACAGCCTGGAGTCCTAGGTGAGTATCAATATTAGTGTACAGAGCATCTACATCTATAGAAAATAACATGGCGCCGTGTGGAAATTCTACGGTCTTAAGCTTGTCAACAAAGGCATATGTATCTTTGATATAACTATCATGAATTTGAGACAAGGGATTAAGAAAAGAGTCAATATATTCAGCAATCCTACATGATTCGCTCCCACAGTCAGACACAATAGGTCTTCCTGGGGGCAATTTATTAGGGATTGTCCACGTCACTGGATCTTTATGAATTTTGGGTAATAAATAAAGTTTTCTTGGACGTGGAGGATCCTCCCCATATAGGTAAACCTTCTGTTTTTTTGTTATTTTTTCTTTCTTACACAGATCGTCCAGGATTCCCCGGATTTGGACCTGCGTTTCCATCTGAATGGACTCCTTCAAAGGTAAGTAATGTTTTTTATTTTCAAGTTGTCTGTTTGCCTCTATTAGATATGATGTTTTATCTAAGATAACAATCTTTGACCCCTTGTCTGCCGGTTTAATTATTATATCTCTATTAGTTTTTAATTTTTCTAGGGCTTTTCTCTCCTCCTTAGAAAGGTTGCTGACTGGACGCACCCGGAAAGACAGTCTCCCGAAGCCCCCCACATCCCCCCCGACTAGGTCCCTAATGGGGTCTGATGTTAAATCCTCCCCAGGTTCCCAGCCGGAGGGTAAAGTGAAGGGCTCTCGGGGGCCGCCAGACTCGAAGCCAAAGTGGTCCAGCAGCTTCAACCTCCTGTGATACTGGTGTAGGTCTCTCCTAAGACCCTGCCTATTAGTCTCCAATGGAGTAGGTATGAACAGGAGGCCTCTTTCCAAGAGGGTCTCCTCTGCCTTTGATAAATTATATAAAATTGACAAGTTTAAAATATTGGATCCCATGGGGGTGAGAATTCTCGGTACCCCCCTGGTTAGTTTAATTGCTCCATCCAACCATCTAAAATCAAAGAGGCTGTTATGTTTGTCCAGTGTACTCTGTCCCTTTGCACTTTAAAATCACTGTCCTTCACACCCTTCAACACCCTATACCTCTCCCCGATGAACAAATTGACCCCACGTGCCAACACCTGAACATCATGGTCTTGTCGCTCTGAGATCTGAATCAGTGGAATAAATATTTCTGCATAGGGAAATATTTTCTTGGCCTTTGTTACTAGAATACCAAATTGTTTAGCAATGGTATCTATACTGTTTAGCTTCAAACAGTTGTTCAGGCCCACCGAAAGGATCACCTTCTGCGTCTCTACACAGGGGGACAGCCTCCCGAGGATTCCCGTCAGGTGGAAAATGCGGGCCCCCGGGAAACTGTCAACCTGCACCAGTGGGCTGTTACACCGGGGAAGGTTGGCTAAATTGGAGTCCCCTATCACCAGCACAGGCCTCTCCACCGTCAATGACCACCCCCTCTTCCCCTCATCATTGGAGTGGTTCGGGTGTCTGGTGGGCCCCCGTGGGGAGGGCTGCATAGCGTCCTCAGATGCACAGAGCCCACCCGGTCCATCTCCTCTCTGGGTCACTCCTGTATCTACAGGACGGTGACCCATTCCTGACTCAGGTTGGGAGCTGGAACCAATGGACTCAGAGATGGCCACTGCCACATTGGATCTAAATTTGGCCCCCACCACAAGGGGCTGTCCATTTGCTCCCCGAGGGGAAGATTCCTCCTCAAGGCTCGAATCAGGCAGATCCAGATGGAAATTAGGATGAAAGTCCAGACCCTCCTCCGATGGTAAGGGGCTTTGAGCATGATGGATCTCTGCTGTGAGAGTCTGGACTCTCCCCCGGGTGTTAGGCCCCTCAAATGTTTCCACTCCCATAATGGAAACAGGGCAAGTGGCAGTGTTGGGGGTAAGGAGGGGGTGGGAGCTCGGCAGAAGGCGAAGGCCAGGGTTAGGGCGTAGGTCAGGGCTAGGTCCGGGGTTCGGTTTCGGATCAGGGTTATGGTCGGGGCCAAGGCCAGGGTTAGGGTTGAGGTTAGGGTTGAGGTTAGGGTTAAGGTTAAGGTTAGGGTTGGGGTTGGGGTTAGGGTTAGGGTTAAGGTTAGGGTTAGGGTTAGGGTAAACATGGTTCCAAACATGTTGACCCTTCTTCCATGGGTTAGGGTTAGGATTAGGGTTAAGGTTAGGGCCGGGGTTAAGGTTGGGGTTAGGGTCAGGGTTAAGGTCAGGGCTGAGGTTAGGGTTAGGGTTGGGGTTAAGGTTAGGGTTGGGGCCAGGGTTAGGGTTAAGGTTAGGGTCAGGGCTGGGGTTAGGGTTAGGGTTAAGGTTAGGGCCGGGGTTAAGGTTAGGGTTAGGGTTAGGGTTAAGGCCAGGGTTGGGGCCAAGGTTAGGGCTGGGGTTAAGGTTAGGGTTGGGGTCAGGCCCAGGAGTAGGGCAGAATGGCCCGGTGAGCAATCCCGGACCCCCAGTCCAAAAGGGAGGGCCAGGGCCTGGGCCCGAAGGGGTCGGAAGTGGGGGCCACTCCCTCAAATCCATAACCGACCCCGGCTCCCGTATAGGGGGCCCAGCCCCCCCCCCCACGAGCGATGTCAAGGCGACAATGGAGGTGCCAGTCAGCCTGTTCTTGTATCTGGCTCGGCCATAGGCGATGGCCTTCTCCAATGCCACCTGCTCAAATGGGGGAAGGGACTCGAGCCCCCCAGCCAACACTGCATCGTAATGATGTTTAAGGATGGAAAGATTCTGTTCCATCCACCGATCAGTGTTGGCCTTTACCCTCCCTGCGGTATCCGCATTAGGAGATGACGGCTTGATGAACGATGTTAATTTGTTCACCTGGCGCATCATCCCCACCGGAAAGGTCCCAGATCGCTCTGATCGTTCCACCACCTCAGCATGGTGGATGGCCTGCAGGAGTGTAAAATACCTCTTCTGCAGGCTGGGCACACCATGTCGAGCGGTGTCAGGCCCACCATTATTGTTTTTCTTTACCCCAGGTGGAATATTGGGAGAAACCCTTCTCTCACTCCCTCTCCCCCCTCTTCTCACCCAATTAGACGGTCTCATTCTCTGTTCCATGAACAGAGATTGAATCAACAATAAAGTGCAAAACAGGGACAGCTGGAATTAAGTGCCAGAGTAAAGCAAATAAAGTGCTTCTGTTAACATTTAAAAACAAGGAAATAAATAGGGGGAACACACAAAAAACTGACTGGATTTTCTTATAGTTTCCCCAATTTGCACAATTAAAAAATAAGATTAAAAACAGCACTCTGTCCAAAGGAGGAGGGTAAAATAAATGTATTCCCTCCCCCCTAGGCACCAAGCCAATGGGGGGCTGGTAACCCCTGCAGGGGGGCCACTCAAAATAAACAAGTGCAAAATAAATTCAAATGGTGCAAAAACACAGCAAAATAAAAACCACACTGTGTAAAACAATGTGCAAAAACACAGCAAGATAAAAACCACACTGTGTAAAACAAACCAAAAGGGGGTAATTAAAAATTTACCCCTAAAGGAGTGAGCCCTCCCAATGCCCAGACTCCCCAATGTGCAAATGATGCTTTAATAAAGTGCTGCAATTGTGCAAATAAATTCAGGAAATACGGGGGAAACCAGTAAATTTAAAACGTAAATAGGGATCATAAAAGATCCAGGATTAAAAACAGTCAGTAGAAAGATTTAAAAGGTTAAAAGATTAAAAGGTTGAAATGAGCTCCTAACGTTTCGACACCATGTGTCTTCTTCAGAGGATAAGGGTTAGGGTTAGGGTTAGGGTTAGGGTTAGGGTTAGGGTTAGGGTTAGGGTTAGGGTTAGGGTTAGGTGAGGGGAATCATAAAACGTCTGCCTAAGCAGGAATGCACTGGCACACAAACCTTCTGTTTACCTTAGTTGATTGGCGATTTCGCCGTTCAGCGATTTTCATGGAGCGAAAAATAAAAATAAAAACAGGTACGTTTTAGGTCCGGAAAATTGTAGGTTACTATATAATTTCATGTATTATCCCTAAGGAGAAATGGGACACAAAGGAAGGGAATGTACACCATATATATATATATAAAAAAGTAAATGTATAAAGCACTTTAAAAATTAAATTACATTTCACTTCATACATATCATATAAAAATAAAATATGGCTAATCATTCCCTCTCAATGTCGTTCACCATACTCCCAGGTAAGTATTTTATATTTTTTTATATTTTTATATTTCATTTAACCCATTAGGATAGACTGTATTTAATTTATTAATCCAAATTCTTTCTCTCCACAGTCTCCTTTTTCCGGACCAAGCCGTCCCTGCTTCCAGGCCTGTGATAAGGAGGTTCTCCCAGCCATGATCTCTAAAATGTAAGTAGATTGCGGTAGACTTTGTAGTTTGTCTTATACTGTACAAATGTTGTTTCAGCCGCATACGTAAACTATTTTTTGTCTGTCCAATATACCATTTGTTACAGGTTTTGCATTCAATGCCGTACACCAAATTGGACGAATCAAGCTGGAAGACCTCCCGCACTGCTGCACTCAGATGAGTATATTTATTTGTGATAAATGAATTTACTTTAAAATGCGACTGCAACGGATCCCGTCGCTCGGTCCCCAAAGATGCCTTCACCAACTGATCCTTCAGGTTTCTACCCCTCCTATAGGCTGCTATAATTCTAAAATCCCGGAGAGGGTCTATTTTGGTTTGTGCTATTTTAAAATTGGCTTTAACGATTTTATTTAATTCGAGGGCGGCCGGTGCATAAGTTGAAACAAAAGGGACCAGATGTTTATCGTCCCTCCCTTCTGCAGGTTTACTCCCCCCACTAAACATCTGCTGGACCTCCACTTGGATGCCGCGGAGGAACGTCCTGCTATAGCCCCTCGGTCTCAGGGCCTGGAAGAGGGTCTGGGTCGCCGAACGCACATCCACCTCCGCCACACAGATCCGGCGAAACCTAATCAGTTGGGATTTGACAATCCCCCTGTAGGTATGCCTGGGATGGTAAGAAGATCTGTGCAGCAGAGCATGGGTGTCCGTCGGCTTAAAATAGACCCTCGTCCCAAGACCCACCCTCCCATCCTCACCATCCTCCACAAACACCTCAGTGTCCAGAAAATGTATTTTCTCTGGATGTGATTCATATTTAAATGTTATGGAAGGATGGTGTTCGTTGAGCGTTGACATAAAATTCCGAAAGTCTGGTTCCCCATGGGGCCAGACTCCAAAAATATCATCCAGATACCGCAGATACAGTGTTGGCAGTTTGTGGCATTTGGGGAAGACAGTTCGCTCAAATTCAGCCATATAGATGTTTGCATAGGCGGGAGCAAACTTCTTCCCCATCGCCGTACCATGAATCTGTAAATAATATTTATCATTAAATACAAAGTCATTTTTGGTTAAACCCAACTCCAACAACCTCAAGATAGCTGCATCCGGTCTATTTGGATCTGGGTGCCTTACCAAAATATTCTGAACAGCCTGGAGTCCTAGGTGAGTATCAATATTAGTGTACAGAGCATCTACATCTATAGAAAATAACATGGCGCCGTGTGGAAATTCTACGGTCTTAAGCTTGTCAACAAAGGCATATGTATCTTTGATATAACTATCATGAATTTGAGACAAGGGATTAAGAAAAGAGTCAATATATTCAGCAATCCTATATGATTCGCTCCCACAGTCAGACACAATAGGTCTTCCTGGGGGCAATTTATTAGGGATTGTCCACGTCACTGGATCTTTATGAATTTTTGGTAATAAATAAAGTTTTCTTGGACGTGGAGGATCCTCCCCATATAGGTAAACCTTCTGTTTTTTTGTTATTTTTTCTTTCTTACACAGATCGTCCAGGATTCCCCGGATTTGGACCTGCGTTTCCATCTGAATGGACTCCTTCAAAGGTAAGTAATGTTTTTTATTTTCAAGTTGTCTGTTTGCCTCTATTAGATATGATGTTTTATCTAAGATAACAATCTTTGACCCCTTGTCTGCCGGTTTAATTATTATATCTCTATTAGTTTTTAATTTTTCTAGGGCTTTTCTCTCCTCCTTAGAAAGGTTGCTGACTGGACGCACCCGGAAAGACAGTCTCCCGAAGCCCCCCACATCCCCCCCGACTAGGTCCCTAATGGGGTCTGATGTTAAATCCTCCCCAGGTTCCCAGCCGGAGGGTAAAGTGAAGGGCTCTCGGGGGCCGCCAGACTCGAAGCCAAAGTGGTCCAGCAGCTTCAACCTCCTGTGATACTGGTGTAGGTCTCTCCTAAGACCCTGCCTATTAGTCTCCAATGGAGTAGGTATGAACAGGAGGCCTCTTTCCAAGAGGGTCTCCTCTGCCTTCGATAAATTATATAAAATTGACAAGTTTAAAATATTGGATCCCATGGGGGTGAGAATTCTCGGTACCCCCCTGGTTAGTTTAATTGCTCCATCCAACCATCTAAAATCAAAGAGGCTGTTATGTTTGTCCAGTGTACTCTGTCCCTTTGCACTTTAAAATCACTGTCCTTCACACCCTTTAACACCCTATACCTCTCCCCGATGAACAAATTGACCCCACGTGCCAACACCTGAACATCATGGTCTTGTTGCTCTGAGATCTGAATCAGTGGAATGAATATTTCTGCATAGGGAAATATTTTCTTGGCCTTTGTTACTAGAATACCAAATTGTTTGGCAATGGTATCTATACTGTTTAGCTTCAAACAGTTGTTCAGGCCCACCGAAAGGATCACCTTCTGCGTCTCTACACAGGGGGACAGCCTCCCGAGGATTCCCGTCAGGTGGAAAATGCGGGCCCCCGGGAAACTGTCAACCTGCACCAGTGGGCTGTTACACCGGGGAAGGTTGGCTAAATTGGAGTCCCCTATCACCAGCACAGGCCTCTCCACCGTCAATGACCACCCCCTCTTCCCCTCATCATTGGAGTGGTTCGGGTGTCTGGTGGGCCCCCGTGGGGAGGGCTGCATAGCGTCCTCAGATGCACCGAGCCCACCCGGTCTATCTCCTCTCTGGGTCACTCCTGTATCTACAGGACGGTGACCCATTCCTGACTCAGGTTGGGAGCTGGAACCAATGGACTCAGAGATGGCCACTGCCACATTGGATCTAAATTTGGCCCCCACCACAAGGGGCTGTCCATTTGCTCCCCGAGGGGAAGATTCCTCCTCAAGGCTCGAATCAGGCAGATCCAGATGGAAATTAGGATGAAAGTCCAGACCCTCCTCCGATGGTAAGGGGCTTTGAGCATGATGGATCTCTGCTGTGAGAGTCTGGACTCTCCCCCGGGTGTTAGGCCCCTCAAATGTTTCCACTCCCATAATGGAAACAGGGCAAGTGGCAGTGTTGGGGGTAAGGAGGGGGTGGGAGCTCGGCAGAAGGCGAAGGCCAGGGTTAGGGCGTAGGTCAGGGCTAGGTCCGGGGTTCGGTTTCGGACCAGGGTTATGGTCGGGGCCAAGGCCAGGGTAAGGGTTAGGGTTGAGGTTAGGGTTGAGGTTAGGGTTAAGGTTAAGGTTAGGGTTGGGGTCAGGGTTAGGGTCAAGGTTAGGGTCAGGATTAGGGTAAACATGGTTCCAAACATGTTGACCCTTCTTCCATGGGTTAGGGTTAAGGTTAGGGCTAGGGTTAGGATCAGGGTTAAGGCCAGGGTTAAGGTTAGGGCTGGGGTTAAGGTTAGGGTTGGGGTTAGGGTTAGGGTTAAGGTTAGGGTTAGGGTTAAGGTTAGGGTTGGGGCCAGGGTTAGGGTTAGGGCTGGGGTTAAGGTTAGGGTTAGGGTTAAGGTTAGGGCTGGGGTTAAGGTTAGGGTTGGGGCCAGGGTCAGAGTTAAGGTTAGGGTTAAGGTTAAGGTTAGGGTTGGGGTCAGGCCCAGGAGTAGGGCAGAATGGCCCGGTGAGCAATCCCGGACCCCCAGTCCAAAAGGGAGGGCCAGGGCCTGGGCCCGAAGGGGTCGGAAGTGGAGGCCACTCCCTCAAATCCATAATCGACCCCGGCTCCCGTATAGGGGGCCCAGCCCCCCCCCCCACGAGCGATGTCAAGGCGACAATGGAGGTGCCAGTCAGCCTGTTCTTGTATCTGGCTCGGCCATAGGCGATGGCCTTCTCCAATGCCACCTGCTCAAATGGGGGAAGGGACTCGAGCCCCCCAGCCAACACTGCATCGTAATGATGTTTAAGGATGGAAAGATTCTGTTCCATCCACCGATCAGTGTTGGCCTTTACCCTCCCTGCGGTATCCGCATTAGGAGATGACGGCTTGATGAACGATGTTAATTTGTTCACCTGGCGCATCATCCCCACCGGAAAGGTCCCAGATCGCTCTGATCGTTCCACCACCTCAGCATGGTGGATGGCCTGCAGGAGTGTAAAATACCTCTTCTGCAGGCTGGGCACACCATGTCGAGCGGTGTCAGGCCCACCATTATTGTTTTTCTTTACCCCAGGTGGAATATTGGGAGAAACCCTTCTCTCACTCCCTCTCCCCCCTCTTCTCACCCAATTAGACGGTCTCATTCTCTGTTCCATGAACAGAGATTGAATCAACAATAAAGTGCAAAACAGGGACAGCTGGAATTAAGTGCCAGAGTAAGGCAAATAAAGTGCTTCTGTTAACATTTAAAAACAAGGAAATAAATAGGGGGAACACACAAAAAACTGACTGGATTTTCTTATAGTTTCCCCAATTTGCACAATTAAAAAATAAGATTAAAAACAGCACTCTGTCCAAAGGAGGAGGGTAAAATAAATGTATTCCCTCCCCTCTAGGCACCAAGCCAATGGGGGGCTGGTAACCACTGCAGGGGGGCCACTCAAAATAAACAAGTGCAAAATAAATTCAAATGGTGCAAAAACACAGCAAAATAAAAACCACACTGTGTAAAACAATGTGCAAAAACACAGCAAGATAAAAACCACACTGTGTAAAACAAACCAAAAGGGGGTAATTAAAAATTTACCCCTAAAGGAGTGAGCCCTCCCAATGCCCAGACTCCCCAATGTGCAAATTATGCTTTAATAAAGTGCTGCAATTGTGCAAATAAATTCAGGAAATACGGGGGGAAACCAGTAAATTTAAAACGTAAATAGGGATCATAAAAGATCCAGGATTAAAAACAGTCAGTAGAAAGATTTAAAAGGTTAAAAGATTAAAAGGTTGAAATGAGCTCCTGACGTTTCGACACCATGTGTCTTCTTCAGAGGATAAGACCAGAATGAAGGGAAAGACACACATATATAGGGAACAAAGGGGGTGGAGACAAAAAAAATTGATCCCTATTGGGTAAGTGCCATGGGGTAGGGCGGAGCTACTAAAAATCGACCAAACGACTAATTGGCCACCTGGTTGTGGAACACCAAACAATTCCAATCAATTCCACAATTCCCAGGCCAACCTTATCACAAGTAAATATAAAAATATCCTACTAAAAATCGACTCCATAAAAAAACATTCTGCAAAACGGTCCCTCCATTATAAAATTTAACCTACCCTATAAGCGATTCCCCCAACTGGGTAGGCTTCTCTGGGATAGAGCTCCCAGAGAAAATATTATTTATATTAAAATGGAGGGCCAATGTTAAAAGTATTCAATAAAAACAGATAGGGTTTGTGGCACTGGCCGGTTAGGTGAGGGGAATCATAAAACGTCTGCCTAAGCAGGAATGCACTGGCACACAAACCTTCTGTTTACCTTAGTTGATTGGCGATTTCGCCGTTCAGCGATTTTCATGGAGCGAAAAATAAAAATAAAAACAGGTACGTTTTAGGTCCGGAAAATTGTAGGTTACTATATAATTTCATGTATTATCCCTAAGGAGAAATGGGACACAAAGGAAGGGAATGTACACCATATATATATATATAAAAAAGTAAATGTATAAAGCACTTTAAAAATTAAATTACATTTCACTTCATACATATCATATAAAAATAAAATATGGCTAATCATTCCCTCTCAATGTCGTTCACCATACTCCCAGGTAAGTATTTTATATTTTTTTATATTTTTATATTTCATTTAACCCATTAGGATAGACTGTATTTAATTTATTAATCCAAATTCTTTCTCTCCACAGTCTCCTTTTTCCGGACCAAGCCGTCCCTGCTTCCAGGCCTGTGATAAGGAGGTTCTCCCAGCCATGATCTCTAAAATGTAAGTAGATTGCGGTAGACTTTGTAGTTTGTCTTATACTGTACAAATGTTGTTTCAGCCGCATACGTAAACTATTTTTTGTCTGTCCAATATACCATTTGTTACAGGTTTTGCATTCAATGCCGTACACCAAATTGGACGAATCAAGCTGGAAGACCTCCCGCACTGCTGCACTCAGATGAGTATATTTATTTGTGATAAATGAATTTACTTTAAAATGCGACTGCAACGGATCCCGTCGCTCGGTCCCCAAAGATGCCTTCACCAACTGATCCTTCAGGTTTCTACCCCTCCTATAGGCTGCTATAATTCTAAAATCCCGGAGAGGGTCTATTTTGGTTTGTGCTATTTTAAAATTGGCTTTAACGATTTTATTTAATTCGAGGGCGGCCGGTGCATAAGTTGAAACAAAAGGGACCAGATGTTTATCGTCCCTCCCTTCTGCAGGTTTACTCCCCCCACTAAACATCTGCTGGACCTCCACTTGGATGCCGCGGAGGAACGTCCTGCTATAGCCCCTCGGTCTCAGGGCCTGGAAGAGGGTCTGGGTCGCCGAACGCACATCCACCTCCGCCACACAGATCCGGCGAAACCTAATCAGTTGGGATTTGACAATCCCCCTGTAGGTATGCCTGGGATGGTAAGAAGATCTGTGCAGCAGAGCATGGGTGTCCGTCGGCTTAAAATAGACCCTCGTCCCAAGACCCACCCTCCCATCCTCACCATCCTCCACAAACACCTCAGTGTCCAGAAAATGTATTTTCTCTGGATGTGATTCATATTTAAATGTTATGGAAGGATGGTGTTCGTTGAGCGTTGACATAAAATTCCGAAAGTCTGGTTCCCCATGGGGCCAGACTCCAAAAATATCATCCAGATACCGCAGATACAGTGTTGGCAGTTTGTGGCATTTGGGGAAGACAGTTCGCTCAAATTCAGCCATATAGATGTTTGCATAGGCGGGAGCAAACTTCTTCCCCATCGCCGTACCATGAATCTGTAAATAATATTTATCATTAAATACAAAGTCATTTTTGGTTAAACCCAACTCCAACAACCTCAAGATAGCTGCATCCGGTCTATTTGGATCTGGGTGCCTTACCAAAATATTCTGAACAGCCTGGAGTCCTAGGTGAGTATCAATATTAGTGTACAGAGCATCTACATCTATAGAAAATAACATGGCGCCGTGTGGAAATTCTACGGTCTTAAGCTTGTCAACAAAGGCATATGTATCTTTGATATAACTATCATGAATTTGAGACAAGGGATTAAGAAAAGAGTCAATATATTCAGCAATCCTATATGATTCGCTCCCACAGTCAGACACAATAGGTCTTCCTGGGGGCAATTTATTAGGGATTGTCCACGTCACTGGATCTTTATGAATTTTTGGTAATAAATAAAGTTTTCTTGGACGTGGAGGATCCTCCCCATATAGGTAAACCTTCTGTTTTTTTGTTATTTTTTCTTTCTTACACAGATCGTCCAGGATTCCCCGGATTTGGACCTGCGTTTCCATCTGAATGGACTCCTTCAAAGGTAAGTAATGTTTTTTATTTTCAAGTTGTCTGTTTGCCTCTATTAGATATGATGTTTTATCTAAGATAACAATCTTTGACCCCTTGTCTGCCGGTTTAATTATTATATCTCTATTAGTTTTTAATTTTTCTAGGGCTTTTCTCTCCTCCTTAGAAAGGTTGCTGACTGGACGCACCCGGAAAGACAGTCTCCCGAAGCCCCCCACATCCCCCCCGACTAGGTCCCTAATGGGGTCTGATGTTAAATCCTCCCCAGGTTCCCAGCCGGAGGGTAAAGTGAAGGGCTCTCGGGGGCCGCCAGACTCGAAGCCAAAGTGGTCCAGCAGCTTCAACCTCCTGTGATACTGGTGTAGGTCTCTCCTAAGACCCTGCCTATTAGTCTCCAATGGAGTAGGTATGAACAGGAGGCCTCTTTCCAAGAGGGTCTCCTCTGCCTTCGATAAATTATATAAAATTGACAAGTTTAAAATATTGGATCCCATGGGGGTGAGAATTCTCGGTACCCCCCTGGTTAGTTTAATTGCTCCATCCAACCATCTAAAATCAAAGAGGCTGTTATGTTTGTCCAGTGTACTCTGTCCCTTTGCACTTTAAAATCACTGTCCTTCACACCCTTTAACACCCTATACCTCTCCCCGATGAACAAATTGACCCCACGTGCCAACACCTGAACATCATGGTCTTGTTGCTCTGAGATCTGAATCAGTGGAATGAATATTTCTGCATAGGGAAATATTTTCTTGGCCTTTGTTACTAGAATACCAAATTGTTTGGCAATGGTATCTATACTGTTTAGCTTCAAACAGTTGTTCAGGCCCACCGAAAGGATCACCTTCTGCGTCTCTACACAGGGGGACAGCCTCCCGAGGATTCCCGTCAGGTGGAAAATGCGGGCCCCCGGGAAACTGTCAACCTGCACCAGTGGGCTGTTACACCGGGGAAGGTTGGCTAAATTGGAGTCCCCTATCACCAGCACAGGCCTCTCCACCGTCAATGACCACCCCCTCTTCCCCTCATCATTGGAGTGGTTCGGGTGTCTGGTGGGCCCCCGTGGGGAGGGCTGCATAGCGTCCTCAGATGCACCGAGCCCACCCGGTCTATCTCCTCTCTGGGTCACTCCTGTATCTACAGGACGGTGACCCATTCCTGACTCAGGTTGGGAGCTGGAACCAATGGACTCAGAGATGGCCACTGCCACATTGGATCTAAATTTGGCCCCCACCACAAGGGGCTGTCCATTTGCTCCCCGAGGGGAAGATTCCTCCTCAAGGCTCGAATCAGGCAGATCCAGATGGAAATTAGGATGAAAGTCCAGACCCTCCTCCGATGGTAAGGGGCTTTGAGCATGATGGATCTCTGCTGTGAGAGTCTGGACTCTCCCCCGGGTGTTAGGCCCCTCAAATGTTTCCACTCCCATAATGGAAACAGGGCAAGTGGCAGTGTTGGGGGTAAGGAGGGGGTGGGAGCTCGGCAGAAGGCGAAGGCCAGGGTTAGGGCGTAGGTCAGGGCTAGGTCCGGGGTTCGGTTTCGGACCAGGGTTATGGTCGGGGCCAAGGCCAGGGTAAGGGTTAGGGTTGAGGTTAGGGTTGAGGTTAGGGTTAAGGTTAAGGTTAGGGTTGGGGTCAGGGTTAGGGTCAAGGTTAGGGTCAGGATTAGGGTAAACATGGTTCCAAACATGTTGACCCTTCTTCCATGGGTTAGGGTTAAGGTTAGGGCTAGGGTTAGGATCAGGGTTAAGGCCAGGGTTAAGGTTAGGGCTGGGGTTAAGGTTAGGGTTGGGGTTAGGGTTAGGGTTAAGGTTAGGGTTAGGGTTAAGGTTAGGGTTGGGGCCAGGGTTAGGGTTAGGGCTGGGGTTAAGGTTAGGGTTAGGGTTAAGGTTAGGGCTGGGGTTAAGGTTAGGGTTGGGGCCAGGGTCAGAGTTAAGGTTAGGGTTAAGGTTAAGGTTAGGGTTGGGGTCAGGCCCAGGAGTAGGGCAGAATGGCCCGGTGAGCAATCCCGGACCCCCAGTCCAAAAGGGAGGGCCAGGGCCTGGGCCCGAAGGGGTCGGAAGTGGAGGCCACTCCCTCAAATCCATAATCGACCCCGGCTCCCGTATAGGGGGCCCAGCCCCCCCCCCCACGAGCGATGTCAAGGCGACAATGGAGGTGCCAGTCAGCCTGTTCTTGTATCTGGCTCGGCCATAGGCGATGGCCTTCTCCAATGCCACCTGCTCAAATGGGGGAAGGGACTCGAGCCCCCCAGCCAACACTGCATCGTAATGATGTTTAAGGATGGAAAGATTCTGTTCCATCCACCGATCAGTGTTGGCCTTTACCCTCCCTGCGGTATCCGCATTAGGAGATGACGGCTTGATGAACGATGTTAATTTGTTCACCTGGCGCATCATCCCCACCGGAAAGGTCCCAGATCGCTCTGATCGTTCCACCACCTCAGCATGGTGGATGGCCTGCAGGAGTGTAAAATACCTCTTCTGCAGGCTGGGCACACCATGTCGAGCGGTGTCAGGCCCACCATTATTGTTTTTCTTTACCCCAGGTGGAATATTGGGAGAAACCCTTCTCTCACTCCCTCTCCCCCCTCTTCTCACCCAATTAGACGGTCTCATTCTCTGTTCCATGAACAGAGATTGAATCAACAATAAAGTGCAAAACAGGGACAGCTGGAATTAAGTGCCAGAGTAAGGCAAATAAAGTGCTTCTGTTAACATTTAAAAACAAGGAAATAAATAGGGGGAACACACAAAAAACTGACTGGATTTTCTTATAGTTTCCCCAATTTGCACAATTAAAAAATAAGATTAAAAACAGCACTCTGTCCAAAGGAGGAGGGTAAAATAAATGTATTCCCTCCCCTCTAGGCACCAAGCCAATGGGGGGCTGGTAACCACTGCAGGGGGGCCACTCAAAATAAACAAGTGCAAAATAAATTCAAATGGTGCAAAAACACAGCAAAATAAAAACCACACTGTGTAAAACAATGTGCAAAAACACAGCAAGATAAAAACCACACTGTGTAAAACAAACCAAAAGGGGGTAATTAAAAATTTACCCCTAAAGGAGTGAGCCCTCCCAATGCCCAGACTCCCCAATGTGCAAATTATGCTTTAATAAAGTGCTGCAATTGTGCAAATAAATTCAGGAAATACGGGGGGAAACCAGTAAATTTAAAACGTAAATAGGGATCATAAAAGATCCAGGATTAAAAACAGTCAGTAGAAAGATTTAAAAGGTTAAAAGATTAAAAGGTTGAAATGAGCTCCTGACGTTTCGACACCATGTGTCTTCTTCAGAGGATAAGACCAGAATGAAGGGAAAGACACACATATATAGGGAACAAAGGGGGTGGAGACAAAAAAAATTGATCCCTATTGGGTAAGTGCCATGGGGTAGGGCGGAGCTACTAAAAATCGACCAAACGACTAATTGGCCACCTGGTTGTGGAACACCAAACAATTCCAATCAATTCCACAATTCCCAGGCCAACCTTATCACAAGTAAATATAAAAATATCCTACTAAAAATCGACTCCATAAAAAAACATTCTGCAAAACGGTCCCTCCATTATAAAATTTAACCTACCCTATAAGCGATTCCCCCAACTGGGTAGGCTTCTCTGGGATAGAGCTCCCAGAGAAAATATTATTTATATTAAAATGGAGGGCCAATGTTAAAAGTATTCAATAAAAACAGATAGGGTTTGTGGCACTGGCCGGTTAGGTGAGGGGAATCATAAAACGTCTGCCTAAGCAGGAATGCACTGGCACACAAACCTTCTGTTTACCTTAGTTGATTGGCGATTTCGCCGTTCAGCGATTTTCATGGAGCGAAAAATAAAAATAAAAACAGGTACGTTTTAGGTCCGGAAAATTGTAGGTTACTATATAATTTCATGTATTATCCCTAAGGAGAAATGGGACACAAAGGAAGGGAATGTACACCATATATATATATATAAAAAAGTAAATGTATAAAGCACTTTAAAAATTAAATTACATTTCACTTCATACATATCATATAAAAATAAAATATGGCTAATCATTCCCTCTCAATGTCGTTCACCATACTCCCAGGTAAGTATTTTATATTTTTTTATATTTTTATATTTCATTTAACCCATTAGGATAGACTGTATTTAATTTATTAATCCAAATTCTTTCTCTCCACAGTCTCCTTTTTCCGGACCAAGCCGTCCCTGCTTCCAGGCCTGTGATAAGGAGGTTCTCCCAGCCATGATCTCTAAAATGTAAGTAGATTGCGGTAGACTTTGTAGTTTGTCTTATACTGTACAAATGTTGTTTCAGCCGCATACGTAAACTATTTTTTGTCTGTCCAATATACCATTTGTTACAGGTTTTGCATTCAATGCCGTACACCAAATTGGACGAATCAAGCTGGAAGACCTCCCGCACTGCTGCACTCAGATGAGTATATTTATTTGTGATAAATGAATTTACTTTAAAATGCGACTGCAACGGATCCCGTCGCTCGGTCCCCAAAGATGCCTTCACCAACTGATCCTTCAGGTTTCTACCCCTCCTATAGGCTGCTATAATTCTAAAATCCCGGAGAGGGTCTATTTTGGTTTGTGCTATTTTAAAATTGGCTTTAACGATTTTATTTAATTCGAGGGCGGCCGGTGCATAAGTTGAAACAAAAGGGACCAGATGTTTATCGTCCCTCCCTTCTGCAGGTTTACTCCCCCCACTAAACATCTGCTGGACCTCCACTTGGATGCCGCGGAGGAACGTCCTGCTATAGCCCCTCGGTCTCAGGGCCTGGAAGAGGGTCTGGGTCGCCGAACGCACATCCACCTCCGCCACACAGATCCGGCGAAACCTAATCAGTTGGGATTTGACAATCCCCCTGTAGGTATGCCTGGGATGGTAAGAAGATCTGTGCAGCAGAGCATGGGTGTCCGTCGGCTTAAAATAGACCCTCGTCCCAAGACCCACCCTCCCATCCTCACCATCCTCCACAAACACCTCAGTGTCCAGAAAATGTATTTTCTCTGGATGTGATTCATATTTAAATGTTATGGAAGGATGGTGTTCGTTGAGCGTTGACATAAAATTCCGAAAGTCTGGTTCCCCATGGGGCCAGACTCCAAAAATATCATCCAGATACCGCAGATACAGTGTTGGCAGTTTGTGGCATTTGGGGAAGACAGTTCGCTCAAATTCAGCCATATAGATGTTTGCATAGGCGGGAGCAAACTTCTTCCCCATCGCCGTACCATGAATCTGTAAATAATATTTATCATTAAATACAAAGTCATTTTTGGTTAAACCCAACTCCAACAACCTCAAGATAGCTGCATCCGGTCTATTTGGATCTGGGTGCCTTACCAAAATATTCTGAACAGCCTGGAGTCCTAGGTGAGTATCAATATTAGTGTACAGAGCATCTACATCTATAGAAAATAACATGGCGCCGTGTGGAAATTCTACGGTCTTAAGCTTGTCAACAAAGGCATATGTATCTTTGATATAACTATCATGAATTTGAGACAAGGGATTAAGAAAAGAGTCAATATATTCAGCAATCCTATATGATTCGCTCCCACAGTCAGACACAATAGGTCTTCCTGGGGGCAATTTATTAGGGATTGTCCACGTCACTGGATCTTTATGAATTTTTGGTAATAAATAAAGTTTTCTTGGACGTGGAGGATCCTCCCCATATAGGTAAACCTTCTGTTTTTTTGTTATTTTTTCTTTCTTACACAGATCGTCCAGGATTCCCCGGATTTGGACCTGCGTTTCCATCTGAATGGACTCCTTCAAAGGTAAGTAATGTTTTTTATTTTCAAGTTGTCTGTTTGCCTCTATTAGATATGATGTTTTATCTAAGATAACAATCTTTGACCCCTTGTCTGCCGGTTTAATTATTATATCTCTATTAGTTTTTAATTTTTCTAGGGCTTTTCTCTCCTCCTTAGAAAGGTTGCTGACTGGACGCACCCGGAAAGACAGTCTCCCGAAGCCCCCCACATCCCCCCCGACTAGGTCCCTAATGGGGTCTGATGTTAAATCCTCCCCAGGTTCCCAGCCGGAGGGTAAAGTGAAGGGCTCTCGGGGGCCGCCAGACTCGAAGCCAAAGTGGTCCAGCAGCTTCAACCTCCTGTGATACTGGTGTAGGTCTCTCCTAAGACCCTGCCTATTAGTCTCCAATGGAGTAGGTATGAACAGGAGGCCTCTTTCCAAGAGGGTCTCCTCTGCCTTCGATAAATTATATAAAATTGACAAGTTTAAAATATTGGATCCCATGGGGGTGAGAATTCTCGGTACCCCCCTGGTTAGTTTAATTGCTCCATCCAACCATCTAAAATCAAAGAGGCTGTTATGTTTGTCCAGTGTACTCTGTCCCTTTGCACTTTAAAATCACTGTCCTTCACACCCTTTAACACCCTATACCTCTCCCCGATGAACAAATTGACCCCACGTGCCAACACCTGAACATCATGGTCTTGTTGCTCTGAGATCTGAATCAGTGGAATGAATATTTCTGCATAGGGAAATATTTTCTTGGCCTTTGTTACTAGAATACCAAATTGTTTGGCAATGGTATCTATACTGTTTAGCTTCAAACAGTTGTTCAGGCCCACCGAAAGGATCACCTTCTGCGTCTCTACACAGGGGGACAGCCTCCCGAGGATTCCCGTCAGGTGGAAAATGCGGGCCCCCGGGAAACTGTCAACCTGCACCAGTGGGCTGTTACACCGGGGAAGGTTGGCTAAATTGGAGTCCCCTATCACCAGCACAGGCCTCTCCACCGTCAATGACCACCCCCTCTTCCCCTCATCATTGGAGTGGTTCGGGTGTCTGGTGGGCCCCCGTGGGGAGGGCTGCATAGCGTCCTCAGATGCACCGAGCCCACCCGGTCTATCTCCTCTCTGGGTCACTCCTGTATCTACAGGACGGTGACCCATTCCTGACTCAGGTTGGGAGCTGGAACCAATGGACTCAGAGATGGCCACTGCCACATTGGATCTAAATTTGGCCCCCACCACAAGGGGCTGTCCATTTGCTCCCCGAGGGGAAGATTCCTCCTCAAGGCTCGAATCAGGCAGATCCAGATGGAAATTAGGATGAAAGTCCAGACCCTCCTCCGATGGTAAGGGGCTTTGAGCATGATGGATCTCTGCTGTGAGAGTCTGGACTCTCCCCCGGGTGTTAGGCCCCTCAAATGTTTCCACTCCCATAATGGAAACAGGGCAAGTGGCAGTGTTGGGGGTAAGGAGGGGGTGGGAGCTCGGCAGAAGGCGAAGGCCAGGGTTAGGGCGTAGGTCAGGGCTAGGTCCGGGGTTCGGTTTCGGACCAGGGTTATGGTCGGGGCCAAGGCCAGGGTAAGGGTTAGGGTTGAGGTTAGGGTTGAGGTTAGGGTTAAGGTTAAGGTTAGGGTTGGGGTCAGGGTTAGGGTCAAGGTTAGGGTCAGGATTAGGGTAAACATGGTTCCAAACATGTTGACCCTTCTTCCATGGGTTAGGGTTAAGGTTAGGGCTAGGGTTAGGATCAGGGTTAAGGCCAGGGTTAAGGTTAGGGCTGGGGTTAAGGTTAGGGTTGGGGTTAGGGTTAGGGTTAAGGTTAGGGTTAGGGTTAAGGTTAGGGTTGGGGCCAGGGTTAGGGTTAGGGCTGGGGTTAAGGTTAGGGTTAGGGTTAAGGTTAGGGCTGGGGTTAAGGTTAGGGTTGGGGCCAGGGTCAGAGTTAAGGTTAGGGTTAAGGTTAAGGTTAGGGTTGGGGTCAGGCCCAGGAGTAGGGCAGAATGGCCCGGTGAGCAATCCCGGACCCCCAGTCCAAAAGGGAGGGCCAGGGCCTGGGCCCGAAGGGGTCGGAAGTGGAGGCCACTCCCTCAAATCCATAATCGACCCCGGCTCCCGTATAGGGGGCCCAGCCCCCCCCCCCACGAGCGATGTCAAGGCGACAATGGAGGTGCCAGTCAGCCTGTTCTTGTATCTGGCTCGGCCATAGGCGATGGCCTTCTCCAATGCCACCTGCTCAAATGGGGGAAGGGACTCGAGCCCCCCAGCCAACACTGCATCGTAATGATGTTTAAGGATGGAAAGATTCTGTTCCATCCACCGATCAGTGTTGGCCTTTACCCTCCCTGCGGTATCCGCATTAGGAGATGACGGCTTGATGAACGATGTTAATTTGTTCACCTGGCGCATCATCCCCACCGGAAAGGTCCCAGATCGCTCTGATCGTTCCACCACCTCAGCATGGTGGATGGCCTGCAGGAGTGTAAAATACCTCTTCTGCAGGCTGGGCACACCATGTCGAGCGGTGTCAGGCCCACCATTATTGTTTTTCTTTACCCCAGGTGGAATATTGGGAGAAACCCTTCTCTCACTCCCTCTCCCCCCTCTTCTCACCCAATTAGACGGTCTCATTCTCTGTTCCATGAACAGAGATTGAATCAACAATAAAGTGCAAAACAGGGACAGCTGGAATTAAGTGCCAGAGTAAGGCAAATAAAGTGCTTCTGTTAACATTTAAAAACAAGGAAATAAATAGGGGGAACACACAAAAAACTGACTGGATTTTCTTATAGTTTCCCCAATTTGCACAATTAAAAAATAAGATTAAAAACAGCACTCTGTCCAAAGGAGGAGGGTAAAAAAAATGTATTCCCTCCCCTCTAGGCACCAAGCCAATGGGGGGCTGGTAACCACTGCAGGGGGGCCACTCAAAATAAACAAGTGCAAAATAAATTCAAATGGTGCAAAAACACAGCAAAATAAAAACCACACTGTGTAAAACAATGTGCAAAAACACAGCAAGATAAAAACCACACTGTGTAAAACAAACCAAAAGGGGGTAATTAAAAATTTACCCCTAAAGGAGTGAGCCCTCCCAATGCCCAGACTCCCCAATGTGCAAATTATGCTTTAATAAAGTGCTGCAATTGTGCAAATAAATTCAGGAAATACGGGGGGAAACCAGTAAATTTAAAACGTAAATAGGGATCATAAAAGATCCAGGATTAAAAACAGTCAGTAGAAAGATTTAAAAGGTTAAAAGATTAAAAGGTTGAAATGAGCTCCTGACGTTTCGACACCATGTGTCTTCTTCAGAGGATAAGACCAGAATGAAGGGAAAGACACACATATATAGGGAACAAAGGGGGTGGAGACAAAAAAAATTGATCCCTATTGGGTAAGTGCCATGGGGTAGGGCGGAGCTACTAAAAATCGACCAAACGACTAATTGGCCACCTGGTTGTGGAACACCAAACAATTCCAATCAATTCCACAATTCCCAGGCCAACCTTATCACAAGTAAATATAAAAATATCCTACTAAAAATCGACTCCATAAAAAAACATTCTGCAAAACGGTCCCTCCATTATAAAATTTAACCTACCCTATAAGCGATTCCCCCAACTGGGTAGGCTTCTCTGGGATAGAGCTCCCAGAGAAAATATTATTTATATTAAAATGGAGGGCCAATGTTAAAAGTATTCAATAAAAACAGATAGGGTTTGTGGCACTGGCCGGTTAGGTGAGGGGAATCATAAAACGTCTGCCTAAGCAGGAATGCACTGGCACACAAACCTTCTGTTTACCTTAGTTGATTGGCGATTTCGCCGTTCAGCGATTTTCATGGAGCGAAAAATAAAAATAAAAACAGGTACGTTTTAGGTCCGGAAAATTGTAGGTTACTATATAATTTCATGTATTATCCCTAAGGAGAAATGGGACACAAAGGAAGGGAATGTACACCATATATATATATATAAAAAAGTAAATGTATAAAGCACTTTAAAAATTAAATTACATTTCACTTCATACATATCATATAAAAATAAAATATGGCTAATCATTCCCTCTCAATGTCGTTCACCATACTCCCAGGTAAGTATTTTATATTTTTTTATATTTTTATATTTCATTTAACCCATTAGGATAGACTGTATTTAATTTATTAATCCAAATTCTTTCTCTCCACAGTCTCCTTTTTCCGGACCAAGCCGTCCCTGCTTCCAGGCCTGTGATAAGGAGGTTCTCCCAGCCATGATCTCTAAAATGTAAGTAGATTGCGGTAGACTTTGTAGTTTGTCTTATACTGTACAAATGTTGTTTCAGCCGCATACGTAAACTATTTTTTGTCTGTCCAATATACCATTTGTTACAGGTTTTGCATTCAATGCCGTACACCAAATTGGACGAATCAAGCTGGAAGACCTCCCGCACTGCTGCACTCAGATGAGTATATTTATTTGTGATAAATGAATTTACTTTAAAATGCGACTGCAACGGATCCCGTCGCTCGGTCCCCAAAGATGCCTTCACCAACTGATCCTTCAGGTTTCTACCCCTCCTATAGGCTGCTATAATTCTAAAATCCCGGAGAGGGTCTATTTTGGTTTGTGCTATTTTAAAATTGGCTTTAACGATTTTATTTAATTCGAGGGCGGCCGGTGCATAAGTTGAAACAAAAGGGACCAGATGTTTATCGTCCCTCCCTTCTGCAGGTTTACTCCCCCCACTAAACATCTGCTGGACCTCCACTTGGATGCCGCGGAGGAACGTCCTGCTATAGCCCCTCGGTCTCAGGGCCTGGAAGAGGGTCTGGGTCGCCGAACGCACATCCACCTCCGCCACACAGATCCGGCGAAACCTAATCAGTTGGGATTTGACAATCCCCCTGTAGGTATGCCTGGGATGGTAAGAAGATCTGTGCAGCAGAGCATGGGTGTCCGTCGGCTTAAAATAGACCCTCGTCCCAAGACCCACCCTCCCATCCTCACCATCCTCCACAAACACCTCAGTGTCCAGAAAATGTATTTTCTCTGGATGTGATTCATATTTAAATGTTATGGAAGGATGGTGTTCGTTGAGCGTTGACATAAAATTCCGAAAGTCTGGTTCCCCATGGGGCCAGACTCCAAAAATATCATCCAGATACCGCAGATACAGTGTTGGCAGTTTGTGGCATTTGGGGAAGACAGTTCGCTCAAATTCAGCCATATAGATGTTTGCATAGGCGGGAGCAAACTTCTTCCCCATCGCCGTACCATGAATCTGTAAATAATATTTATCATTAAATACAAAGTCATTTTTGGTTAAACCCAACTCCAACAACCTCAAGATAGCTGCATCCGGTCTATTTGGATCTGGGTGCCTTACCAAAATATTCTGAACAGCCTGGAGTCCTAGGTGAGTATCAATATTAGTGTACAGAGCATCTACATCTATAGAAAATAACATGGCGCCGTGTGGAAATTCTACGGTCTTAAGCTTGTCAACAAAGGCATATGTATCTTTGATATAACTATCATGAATTTGAGACAAGGGATTAAGAAAAGAGTCAATATATTCAGCAATCCTATATGATTCGCTCCCACAGTCAGACACAATAGGTCTTCCTGGGGGCAATTTATTAGGGATTGTCCACGTCACTGGATCTTTATGAATTTTTGGTAATAAATAAAGTTTTCTTGGACGTGGAGGATCCTCCCCATATAGGTAAACCTTCTGTTTTTTTGTTATTTTTTCTTTCTTACACAGATCGTCCAGGATTCCCCGGATTTGGACCTGCGTTTCCATCTGAATGGACTCCTTCAAAGGTAAGTAATGTTTTTTATTTTCAAGTTGTCTGTTTGCCTCTATTAGATATGATGTTTTATCTAAGATAACAATCTTTGACCCCTTGTCTGCCGGTTTAATTATTATATCTCTATTAGTTTTTAATTTTTCTAGGGCTTTTCTCTCCTCCTTAGAAAGGTTGCTGACTGGACGCACCCGGAAAGACAGTCTCCCGAAGCCCCCCACATCCCCCCCGACTAGGTCCCTAATGGGGTCTGATGTTAAATCCTCCCCAGGTTCCCAGCCGGAGGGTAAAGTGAAGGGCTCTCGGGGGCCGCCAGACTCGAAGCCAAAGTGGTCCAGCAGCTTCAACCTCCTGTGATACTGGTGTAGGTCTCTCCTAAGACCCTGCCTATTAGTCTCCAATGGAGTAGGTATGAACAGGAGGCCTCTTTCCAAGAGGGTCTCCTCTGCCTTCGATAAATTATATAAAATTGACAAGTTTAAAATATTGGATCCCATGGGGGTGAGAATTCTCGGTACCCCCCTGGTTAGTTTAATTGCTCCATCCAACCATCTAAAATCAAAGAGGCTGTTATGTTTGTCCAGTGTACTCTGTCCCTTTGCACTTTAAAATCACTGTCCTTCACACCCTTTAACACCCTATACCTCTCCCCGATGAACAAATTGACCCCACGTGCCAACACCTGAACATCATGGTCTTGTTGCTCTGAGATCTGAATCAGTGGAATGAATATTTCTGCATAGGGAAATATTTTCTTGGCCTTTGTTACTAGAATACCAAATTGTTTGGCAATGGTATCTATACTGTTTAGCTTCAAACAGTTGTTCAGGCCCACCGAAAGGATCACCTTCTGCGTCTCTACACAGGGGGACAGCCTCCCGAGGATTCCCGTCAGGTGGAAAATGCGGGCCCCCGGGAAACTGTCAACCTGCACCAGTGGGCTGTTACACCGGGGAAGGTTGGCTAAATTGGAGTCCCCTATCACCAGCACAGGCCTCTCCACCGTCAATGACCACCCCCTCTTCCCCTCATCATTGGAGTGGTTCGGGTGTCTGGTGGGCCCCCGTGGGGAGGGCTGCATAGCGTCCTCAGATGCACCGAGCCCACCCGGTCTATCTCCTCTCTGGGTCACTCCTGTATCTACAGGACGGTGACCCATTCCTGACTCAGGTTGGGAGCTGGAACCAATGGACTCAGAGATGGCCACTGCCACATTGGATCTAAATTTGGCCCCCACCACAAGGGGCTGTCCATTTGCTCCCCGAGGGGAAGATTCCTCCTCAAGGCTCGAATCAGGCAGATCC